>NC_049214.1:3684270-3736770 GCF_013347855.1 Anguilla anguilla | reverse complement strand
TGTGTGTGTGAGTGTGTGCGTGTGTGTGTGTGTGTGCGGGAGTGCGTGTGTGCGTGTGTGTGTGTGTGTGTGCGTGGGCGGGTGTGTGTGTGTGTGCACATGTATGTGTGTGTCTGTGTGTGTGTGCATGTGCGTGTGTGTGGAGGGTGTGTGTGCGTGCGTGCGTGCGTGTGTCTTTGTGTGTGTGTGTGTGCGGGAGTGCGAGTGTGTTTGTGTGTGTGTGTGTGTGTGCGGGAGTGATGTATGTGTGTGTGTGTGTGTGTGTGTGTGTGAGTGAGTGTGTGTGCGGGAGTGTGTGTGTGTGTGTGAGTGTGTGTGTGTGTGTGTGAGTGCGTGCATGCGAGCTCTGGTCATAGATATTGAATGTTGGATCTTGAGAGCATACGGCATTCCAGCTGCTGTAGTGGAGGCCATTAGAGTGATGTACGGCCTCTCCCAGAGCGCTGTCCTTACTGAGGACAACACCGGCCCGATTTAGAAAGAGATGGAGAAAACACACACGCACACACACACACACACACACACACACACACACACACTCACACGCACACACACACACACGCACGCACTCAGACACACACACACACTCACAGACACACTTAGACACACACGCACACACACACACACAAGCACACAGACACACACTTACACACACATGCACACACACACACACACGGACACACTCAGACACACACACACACACTCACAGACACACTCAGACACACACTCAGACACACACACACACACACACGGACACACTCAGACACACACACACACACACACACATACACACACGGACACACTCAGACACACACACACACACACTCACAGACACACTTAGACACACGCACACACACACACACAAGCACACAGACGCACACTTACACACACACGCACACACACATACCCACACACGATCCCACACACACACAAAAGCACACACATCTAACATGACGCTTTTGAAAGGCCAGTAAGGGAATGATGCAGCTGATTTAAATGTAAACATTCCATCAAAGTAGCTCAGCGACTCAGCGAATCAATAACCACCTCAGGTCCCGTGTGAACGTACGTTAGTGCGAAGAGAACACGGATTGCGCACCATAATTTTTAAAGGATATTTTAGCTTTTATTTTCTGCTGCTGTTGAATCCACCGCTTGAAATATTCCCCAGCTTATAGCAATGTAGCTGCAAGAAACTTTTTTTTAAATAGTAGAATTATGGGCTTATTCTGGAAAATCGCTGGATTTGGCCAACAAAGTTTGAACACAACAAAAATAAAAAAATAAAAAGCAAATGAGGGGAGAAAGGACAAATGTGCCCTGGTTTGTGTCCTCAGGCGATGAGCAGAACTATATTACTGTCATTTCTGAAGTTTTTTTTTTATTATTTCTTTTTTTTGGCATGATTGTGTTCTTACCTGCAAAACTGAGATGCAGTGCAGAATACACGTCTCAAACTTATTTTCAGTTTTGCTTTTGAAACCACGGTTTTAAAGAGCTTAAAATGTAATGGCATGACATAGACTTGAAACCAGGACCTCAGGGTCTTCTTATTGGGTCCAGACGATAGTTAAGTACTGTTATGACCCCAGGAACATTCCCGTAAAGTATTAAAGTGAGATTTTAAAAGAAATCTTTTTACACCAATGTTCAGAACAAGCCTTTCTGAATTCTCTTAATTCTTCTTTTCTATGATTGTACATCCTACCATGTTTTGTTGAAAATTCTCTGGGATCTATAGGAGCATTTTTTTTAAAATGTATTTTATTTTACCAGCATCTAAAGAATTAAATTTAGCATTTTATTCAAAATGCAAAACCG
Source organism: Anguilla anguilla (assembly GCF_013347855.1). NCBI lineage: Eukaryota > Metazoa > Chordata > Actinopteri > Anguilliformes > Anguillidae > Anguilla > Anguilla anguilla. Next base: position 3,734,949 of record NC_049214.1, on the reverse strand, counting down.
AGAAACTCTGTCTGGTTTTGGCGTCTTAATCCATCCCCTACATATCTTCGCAACCAGGACTTCAGCGACATCCTTGGGGCGTTTCTGGTGGCACACGGTGAATTCTGAGGGGCAGACAGAGGTCGGGTTTGTCAGCATGACCGACCAATCACGAGTCCCTCTGAAAGGCAAGGCCTCAACGACAGCTTTTGTCGTGTGTTTTTTTGACTCTGAGGAAGACGCCGTAGACGTTGAAACGTCAGTCTAACCCCGTTCATGAAACGGTGTCTTTTCTCCCTTAGCAAAGTGTGCTCCAGTGTTCCTTATTTCGGGCCAGTCCCCGTGAAGTGTCCCGGTAAGGATTTTTTTATTTATTTTTATTTATTTTATTTTTTTTTTTACGACAGATGGGTCTGTATTACTGCAATCCACCCGTGGCTCTGGGGACGAGCTCATCGCAATCCGACATCAAAAGGCGGGTTACAGCTGGCATCGGTCCACCACGGGGGGCCGGGCACGACCAAGGATCGCGGATTATCCAAAATCACCTAAAGTAACCAGATGGCCAGCTTCTACTTCCGTCGGTAGCAGGACCAAAGTTCCCCAGTGCCGTTTTTAACAGCTCAACAGCTCGTGCATATTCATGAAGAGGCATGTCCAAAAGAAAGAGCATTCACAGCTCCACTGCTGTTTACCAATGTCCCCCCCCTCCCCCCTTCATTAATATTCATGAGCGTCAAATAGGAACACTGGGGCTTCAAGTGTAGTTAAGAGTACAGACCTGACCATCTGGTCAGCCTAGAGAATCTGTGCTAGGACTCCGAGGATATCTCTTAAGACCTCTTCGTCATCCATTCTACAGCACTATGCGCTTATTTTTCAAGGCTAACCAGCTGCGTTCTGTTTGGATTGTGAAAACCGATTGTCGGGCGATGTAAGAATAAGGGGTGAAACAACAAATCTGAATTGAAGGAGGTTAGGTTTGGGCCCATTGATGGGGATGTCACATAGCTGTAAGAGGTTTGGATGGTCCTTTAGATTTGAGTAACGTACACTAGGAACAGTCTACCTTTCATCAACCTTTTAGGTAACTTGCTTTAGTTGGAAAAGAGTCGTTGAAGTTGTAGGTAACTGTCACGGAAAAGTCCTGGAGAACTGCAGGAATGTAAAAGCAAAAGAACGGTGCCTCTGTTTTCAGGAAACAACACTACTTAAACAGCATTCGCACGCCAGGAAAATCAAGTGAAATCTAACAAACACAAAAAGAACACGTCGGTAACTTGTCAACACGGTCGATCATTAGATTACGTGTGAAGAAAATCGAATTTGACTTTCCTCACAAATCCGAGGCACGAGCAGGGAAGTGGGAACACAGAGACGGGAAGTCACCTCACACATACACAATGATCCCCCCCCCCACCCCATTCTCCCACACCCCCCCATCCGACGTCCCCCCCCCCATTCTCCCACACCCCCATCCGACGTCCCCCGCCCCATTCTCCCACACCCCCATCCGACGTCCCCCCCCCCCCATTCTCCCACACCCCCATCCGACGTCCCCCCCCCACAACCCGTCTCTGAGAAGTAAGTAATTGATCCTGGTCGTTTGATCTTATTAAGTCGACTCTTGAGGGGATTCGTGGGGAATTAGATTCCAAAAAAACAAAAAAAAAAAGCTTTGGCGGTTTGTTTTCCGCGAGTAAACGGAACAAAATGGAAGTTAAGAGGGAGAGGCGGGAAAAAAAAAAAAAAAAAAAAAAAAACACGAAACAAAAGAGAAGACGTTGTGAATTACAAAGAGCCGCTTGGCAGGCTCTTACCCGTGTCTGGGGCCACGGAGTAATGAAAGTGTGTCATCACATTCCACTTCGTGCGAAACATCAATGCGGGGGGGAACTCAAATCAAGTCAAGATCGTTGAAAAGTGGATATGTATTGAACAGCTGTATCCATTCAGCCGTTCACAGATAATAATTATCTTTTTTCTCTTTTTTTTTTTTCTCCTTTTCCTCCTCTCTCGCCGAATGCGATTGTGAAATCCCCCGAGGCGGTGTATGACAGTGAAAGCTCAGCTTTTATAACCTCTCTCTCGTCAGAATCGGTAACCTGTTATCCACACAGTTTATACGCGCGTCATACAAATTGTTCTGCGAGGCTTGTTCTACAGGAAGTGGCAATTAAATCACGCGGTGGCTTTTTGCTTGGAGAGGAGGTGCCGTGGAAGTTGTTGCAGGCGTAGGCTTGGCGGTAACGATACGTTCTGAATATGCGTTTGAGTTTTTTTTTTTCTCGTCTGTCGCTTATAATGTCTGTCATGGGATATCGCCGCAAATCTGGGGTTTTAAAGGGGAATGACTTTAATAACATCTGTCATTCCAGTCAAATGCCGAGGGTAAAGATGAATCATTTGTATAAAAAATAAATAAATAAATAAAATACTGAAAATAAATCTAATTACAGTTTTTAAAAAATGATTTTACGCCTTTAGGACGCAGATTAACCAGATGTTGTTATGCAACCTACACTCGTCAGAAACTCCAATCTGACGTCTGTGCGGGGGATATTTAAATGCATATTAAACCTGGAGGGCTTGTCTTATGAAGAATGCCAATCTGTTTCCTGCCCCCCCCCCCCCACTCACCTCCCACAATCCCCACCCCCAATCTTTTTTTGCTGACGGGTGTTTCTTTGATACAGTCACGGAAGCAGGATGGTGATTTTAATGCCGTCTGTCAAATACACTTGCCCCTCCCACAACACAGCTTGCTCCTCCCACTACCCAGCTTGCCCCTCCCACTACTCCGCCTGTACCTCCCACTACCCAGTTTGCCCCTCCCACTACTCCGCTTGTACCTCCCACTACCCAGTTTGCCAATCCCATTACCCAGAATGCACCTGCCACTACCCAGCTTGCACCTCCCACTACCAAGCTTGTGCCTCCCTCTACCCAACATGCACCAGCCACTACCCAGCTTGCAGCCTCCCACTACCCAGTTTGCCACTCCCATTACCCAGCATGCACCTGCCACTACCCAGCTTGCCCCTCCCATTGCCCAGCATGCCAATCTCACTCCCACCGTGGGATTTTCCAGGATTTGAGCGGTAATTAAGATTTCTCAGCTTCCGTTCGACATTTCCCAATTCACCCTCAGTTCTTCTCTGCGTGTGTCAGTCAGAGGACCCGTGAGCAGACAGGGGGTGAGAGGGGTTATTCTTTTTTTTTGTTTTTTTCACGGTCTCAGACAGTTGAGAGAATATGAGCAAGATCAACAGGGAAAGCAGACAACAGTTCTTCCTGAGAATCTGCACACTGTGCAAACAGAACTAAAGTCAAGGCAAAGTGTGAGGCGGTGCATTTTTTAACAGGCCAGGGAGGGATCCTCGGAAATTCTTTTTTCTTTCATGTATACATCGTGGGGGGAAAACAGTGTGCTTGTAAAAACGGCAAACCAGCATTTTTTTTTTTTTTGTCTTTACTTTTTCCGAAACAGAACATTTACCTTATACTGCATATTCCTTCTTTAAAAACATGCTGTAAGATGCAAGAATGCAGGAACCTGTGTGTGAGATATCCAACGTCTGATTTTGCCCTGTCGTTGAGAAGCATTTCAATGCAATGCGTTCATAGGCGGTGTTGTGCACGAGTGTATGCATGCATGAGTTCACACACTGTATCTGTGTAAGTGTGTGTAAGAGTATTACTCATGATAGATGTATTGCCGCTAGCAGATAAAACCGTGGAGCACAGACTATTCCTCTCCACTAATTTTCCTTAATTCTCTTTCCCTAAATTGACATTTCTGGTATTTAGACGAGGAGGACAATTTCCACCTACTGGAGAGGTAGCATACCTATTAGTTTGGTAGTTTTCAAAAAAAAAAAAGCAAAAATACATAAATTGCTGGATTAGCAGGTACCATAGGTCACCTTTTTTCAGGCACATGGATCACCCTTTTGAGTTATTTTCTTTAAAATGAAATAAAAATCCACCTAAACTCACTCTTCAATGATATGGTAATATAAAGATGTCCTAAACTGAAACTGGAGAGGAATGACTTAATAATTCAACAGTCGTAATTACACTAGCAACAGGATAACGTTCGCTATCCTGAGGGGAAGATCTTCTGTGCTTTTTTTTTTTTAAAAAAGAAAGCCTTGATGTATTTAATAAATGGTAAAGATAATGTTTAATGAGACCTCTGCTTTGATGATTTAACATGTGTAAGTAAACAGCACCGTGTGGAAGAGATTAAAGAGGTAGCTTGTGGTGAAAATAGTTCAGTGTGAGGACTTCAGCTCCTCCTGGTTCTGACGCACAATATCTGCTGTCGCAACACAAGCAGAGCCGTGCCCCTGCATTAAACACAAGCAAACAGTGTGAACCTCCTTTATTCAGAGGTGAGCGTTTGTTTACTCGTTTAATTTCTCTTTCGGTTAAAAAATCGATGAGCAGGCGACACATTATTGATAGAGACTAAAGGTAAGTATCACATAAGTATCCATGCAATGCAACTTGGCCAGCTGCATTTTTTTCTGTCCCTGATGGCTGCTTGCTTTTAGAACATTTACCAGAATGAAACATCACTGTTTGCATTTAAAGGCATACTTTGCAGGATTTCTTAGCCTGTTTTTACAATCAAAGAAGCCTCCTCTTCCGTCTCCAACCCCACCCACTCACGCCGAGTAAGTTACCCCACCTAACATACTGTAGCTAGTTGGATAGCTAGAATTAGCCTAATGTTGGTATTGTGAAACACAAGCCAACTCCGGAAAACCAAGCCAACTCCGCGTCGCTGCGAGTACCATGGTCCAGCCTGGAAACAAACTTTTAAGTGAAGGTCAGCATCCATTTTTAATTTCCTACTTCACAGAGAAGATTAATGCAGAAATTGATACATTTTCCATATAATTTCCAAAATATAAATTCAAACACAAATTAAAGCAGAAATTTCCATGAAGTAATTGAGTTGCAATGAACAAATTATTTATTCATGAACGGTTTCGAAATAACACTATAGGACTTAATTTCATATAGGCCTAGTTAATGAGAAATACAAAGCCATTTAGTTGAATATTTTTTTGGTAATGTTGTTACATTATGTTTGTATATTATTATTATTTTTATTTTTTGGGAAAGCACACTGCAGAGGGGCTGGAGTTGAGATGGGGGGGGGGGGGGAGCTCACTCCCATTCAACACCAGGACTGCGTAGGAGTGGATGTTTGGGGGGGGGGGGGGGGGGCGTATTTGGGGTGGGGGTGAGGGGGAGTTGTGGCTAGGATTCTTGCAAAGCTTTGTCTTGGCTACTTTTTCATCTCTTTTATTTATCTGTCAAAAGTTGGATTTTTCTGAACCCCTGTCTATGCGATCTTGTCAGTAATAATAAATTAGCCATTAGATTTTAGCTATTGGATAATTGTGTAATATATTTGTATTGCGTGTTGCCAGTGGTAATAAAATCTTCCATTATTACTATTCTTGTCCTCCTCCTCTTCCTTCTTTTGCCTCTTCATCTTCCAGTAGGCTATATCTCCCATTACAGCATTTTGGTGACTATGGTGCCACCTTTTCAAATATTTAACACAAGACACAAAAACCTCTTGCAGTTTGCAAAGCAGAAGATGTGCATGCATAATATACGCGTTTCATCAAAAGTGCAGGTATATGAATCAAAAGCACACAGTGCTCTCAAAACTGCAAATGCTTTCACCAGAAGCACCCAGACTTCAGGACTGCTGGTGAAAAACAAAACTATTTCTATGGTCAAGCAAACAAATTAGATGTGTTCTCCTTTCCTCCAATCAAAACAAAAAACATAGATTTGCACTCCTTGAATCTTGAAGATAGAAAGAATCTATGAAACCAACAAAACCCCTTTTTAATCATCAGTGCTGACCCTTTTATTTTGGTATTAAATTTATGTTCACCTACGTCACAGAATGGCGTGGTGCAGTGAGGAGCATTCTTGCCTCACAGCAAGAAGCAACCACTCTCACAACTGTACTCTATGGTGGAACCACTCTCACAACTGTACCCTATGGTGGAACCACTCTCACAACTTCTACTCTATGGTGGAACCACTCTCACAACTGTACTCTATGGTGGAACCACTCTCACAACTGTACACTATGGTGGAACCACTCTCACAACTGTACTCTATGGTGGAACCACTCTCACAACTGTACTCTATGGTGGAACCACTCTCGCAAATATATGCTATGCTGGAACCACTCTCACAAATATACAAATTTAAATAATATGCTCAAATATATTATTTTATGATGTGTATTGAATATAGTGTTTTGTGTATATTATTTAAATTTATATGGTAGAAAGAAATACAGATTAGAGGGCGAAATAAACCTGAAGCCTGCTATAAGATGTGCCTGCCAAGGTCGGCATGCTGGCACCATTTCCAGAGTCTGTGTGCGTCCCCCACGAGCACTTCAAATTACGCTGGATAAACTCGTACATAAAATCATTACAGCATTCACACACTGCTCATCTCCACAGCATTTCAAACAGATTATTAGGTATCGCAGTTTAACAAGTGCTTTTATAATGCAAAAGTTTTTAAGTACTTTAACAAACAACAAACTTCAAGTTGCGGTGGTGGTTCTGATGGTGTGTGTGTGTGAGATGCGCAGAGATTTTTATGATTTATTTTTATAGGAAGTAAAATACGTTAAAAGTGCTGAAGTTGACAAGCATCGCCACAGCTGGAGAAACAGGAAATGGTCGAGCACTTTTATTATGTATCCACACTTTATGAGAACGCTTTTTATTTTACAGCACTGACCTCCAACTTTCATATAAAAACAGAAACAGGAAGTGGTTCTGCAGCTGCGGTTACCTTGGTGATAAGGCTTATTGGGGCCCTGTTTGGGATCCCGTGTTCTCCATGCACATTCAAGGAGCAGCTATACTTAGTCAGCGTCCGTGAGTCAGTAAAATGAGCAGTCAAATTAGAGAATGCGGAAGTGAGTGAATGACAGAGTGAGTACGTGAGTGATAGAGTGAGTAAATGAGTCATTGAGTGAATGAACTGGGTACTAAATGAGTGAATGAGTAAGTAAATGAGTGAGTGAGTTAATAAATGAGGGAGTGAATGAGTAAGTAAATGAGTGAGTGAGTTAATAAATGAGAGAGTGAATGAGTAAGTAAATGAGTGAGTGAGTTAATAAATGAATGGGCGAATGAGCAAGTAAATGAGTGAGTGAGTTAATAAATGAATGAGTGAATGAGTAAGTAAATGAGTGAGTGAGTGAATGAGTAAGTAAATGAGTGAGTGAGTTAATAAATGAATGAGTGAATGAGTAAGTAAATGAGTGAGTGAGTTACTAAATGAGTGAGTGAATGAGTGAGTCAGCGAGTAGATGAGTGACTGAAACAGTGAGTGAATCAGTGAGCGTGTGCGAGCGAGCAGCTAAATCAAAGCCAAAAAGTGAAAAGAAAAAATATGAGACAGGAAGCAACGTGAATAGAAGGGATTAAGAAGAAGAAGCAGGTCGGACTGCATCACGAAGAGGAAGATTTGACTGGATTATGAGGAAGATGAAGGTTTGACTGGATTATGCGGAGGGAGAAGGTTTGACTGGATTATGTGGAGGGAGAAGGTTTGACAGGATTATGGGGAGGGAGAAGGTCTGACTGTATAAGGAGGAATACTTTCAGGCTGGCTTATGAGAGGTCTGGCAGCTCCAAAGCCGCTGACAGGCTTTTCCTTGCCTCTAGTGAATAGACACTGTTACTGTGGGGCAGCATGGCGGTGCAGTGGGTAGCACTGTCGCCTCACAGCAAGAAGATACCCAGCTCGAATCACGGCTGAGAACTTTCTGGTCTAGATTATGGAATGATAAGGTTTAGACAATATAATGATGAGGGTGAGATAATGGATGGACGAGGGTGAGATAATGGATGGATGAGGGTGAGATAATGGATGGATGAGGATGAGATAATGGATGGACGAGGGTGAGATAATGGATGGATGAGGGTGAGATAATGGATGGATGAGGGTTAGATAATGGATGGATGAGGGTTAGATAATGGATGGATGAGGATGAGATAATGGATGGATGCGGGTTGGATAATGGATGGATGAGGGTGAGATAATGGATGGATGAGGGTGAGATAATGGATGGATGAGGGTGAGATAATGGATGGATGAGGGTTAGATAATGGATGGATGAGGGTTAGATAATGGATGGATGAGGGTGAGATAATGGATGGATGAGGGTTGGATAATGGATGGATGAGGGTGAGATAATGGATGGATGAGGGTGAGATAATGGACGGATGAGGCTTAGATAATGGATGGGCACTGTCGGTGTGGTTGTGCACTCAACATTATTTTTCTTTTGGAAAAAAAAAAATGTTTTTAATCATCTCCTTGATGCCTAAACAACATGCTATTTTAAGTCACAGCATGTTGCTCTTGCAGCCTCTGCAAAATCACAATCAATAACTGAATCTGAAACCAAGATTTTGTTGGATCCATATTCATTTTTTAAATAGAAAAAATAAAAAAAACTAGCCTCCTGACTACAGCTAAAGCCTAATGACATGGGAAGCAGCCCTTGAGAAATGTCTTTTTTCAGGCTTGAGCTTTAATTTGAATTAATCAGAAAATAAATGCAAGCGTTCCTGTTTTCAGCTCAAACGCATTTATTTTTTAATTAATCTAAGTCCAATCACCGAAGCCACCAGGCTTGCTTTCGTGAAGCAAAAAAAAAAAAAAAAACGCAAGCACATTTAAATGTCATAGCGCTAAGGAGTGAATATTGATCTAATTCTGAGGGGACCAGCAGAAGCTGAGAGATGCAGAGTTTTCCGCCAGACGCAAAGCTCGGAGAAAAGCTCCGGAAAGTGTCACGTGGGCGATTTCGCCCGCCGTCCCGCGTGCAAAACAGCGATCAGCTGCCAAGCTGCTGCACAAGCAGTGGAAGGGAGCGGAGTCCATCAGCCACAACCGAGTTAGGTCCACATTTATGAAACCTTCAAGCTGTGACATCACAAACATGTGATTAGAATGCTCTTAACTGGACACTCTAATGCTGATGTACTGTAACAAGCAGTACTGGTAATTAAGAGCAACAGAGTTCTAGAACACTGACATTCCAAAAACATTCCAAAAAAAAAAAACCTACTCTTCGAAGGATTAAATACATTTATCCAGGATGGGGGCAGAGGGCGGGGCCAGAGGCGGGGGCAGGAGTGGAGGGGGATGGTGGGGGGCTGACAGACAGCTGTGCAATAAAAGTTTACATTCTTTCATTCGCTCACTCGCTCATTCGCTGAGAAACGCACCAGCAGAAAATGCTTTCAAAAAGAGAGGGGGTGAGAGAGAGTGAGAGAGAAACAGAGATGGACAGGGAGGGAAGGAGAGAGCAAGAGAAAGGGAAGGAGGGAGAGTAAGAGAGACAGATAGAGAGGGAGAGAGAGAAAAGGGGGAAGGGAGAACGAGAGACAGAGATAGACAGGGAGGGAAGGAGAGAAAGCAAGAGAAAGGGAAGGAGGGAGGGTGAGAGAGACAGATAAAGAGGGAGAGAGAGATTGAGAGGGAGAGAGAGAAAAGGGGGAAGGGAGAACGAGAGAAACGGAGAGAAAGAGAAGGAAAGAGAAGGCTCCTCATCTGACTCCTCCTGAGAGTTCTGTTATTCCAAGCCCAGCGGCCCCCAAATCAACTTTATAAACATGAGGCTTTAAAAGGGAACAATTAAAAATGAAACAGAAATTTAATTAACACGCCAGCTTCAAGAAGAAAATAAACACATCGTCATGTAGCTCCATAAATCAGGTCCCCCCATCCCGCCCCCCCCCCCTCACCCCCCCAGTCTACGTGCCAGGGTCAGATAGCGTTTGCGAAATGTGACAGCCAATAAGGCTGCCGTCTCCCTAATGCCTTTTATCGCACGTACCGAGAATTAATGCCGGCGATAAGAGAGATGCAGTAAAAAGAGAGAGAGCGCGCGCTCGTCTGTGTTGTTTCCTGTGAAGCCGTTGGGAAGTTCCTGTTGTTCGGGGGGCCGGCTGCCGTCGGTGCCGGGCTGCTCTCGGCCCGACGGTCTTTATCGCACCCGACCCGCAGTCAGGGGCCCCCACACGTTCATCAACTCCAACAGCTATTAAGGGCCAGGCCTCAGGTTCAGCGCACGTGTGGATCTGCACTGATAAACAGCCGTAAGCATGTGAGTGTGTGTGTGTGTGTGTGAGTGTGTGTGTGTGAGTGTGTGTGTGCGTGTGTGTGTGTGAGTGTGTGTGTGTGTGTGTGTGGATCTGCACTGATAAACAGCTGTAAGCATGTGAGTGTGTGTGTGTGGATCTGCACAGATAAACAGCTGTAAGCATGTGAGTGTGTGCGTGTGTGTGTGTGTGTGTGGATCTGCACTGATGAACAGCCGTAAGCATGTGTGTGTGTGTGTGTGGATCTGCACAGATAAACAGCCGTAAGCATGTGAGTGTGTGTGTGTGTGTGTGTGTGAGTGTGTGCGTGCATGTGTGTGTGTGAGTGTGTGCGTGCATGTGTGTATGTGTGTGTGTGTGTGTGTGTGAGATGTGCAGAGATTTTTATTTTATTTTATAGGAATTAAAATATGTCAGAAGTGCAGGTGTGTGTGTGTGTGTGTGTGTGTGTGTGTGTGTGTGTGTGAGAGAGATGTGCAGAGAATTTTAATGTTAAAAGTGCAGAAGTTGACAAGCATCGCCACACAGCTAGATAAATAGGAAATAGTCAAGCAGTTTTACTATGAATCCACACTTCGTGTGTGTGTACGTGTGCGTGCGTACATGCACGTGGGTATATTTGAGAGGGTGTGTGTGAATGCGTATGGTTGCCTGTGTTAGTGCATATGCGTTGGTACGCGTAGGTGTGTGTTGGTCTAAGGGTATGAGAGTATGTAATCTGTACAGGTGGGTGTGTGTGTGTGTGGGGGGGGGGGGGGGGGGGTGTAGGGGGTGGAATTATAATGCAGCGCTGACAGGGAGTCTCTGTCGACCAGGGGTTCGAATCAAAAAGGCAGGCAGGCATTAATATTCAACACCGCTGATGCAATTACTCAATTTGCGCCATTATTATTTTTCCAGAAAACAAAAAATGAAACGACCTGACCCCCCCCCCCCCCCCCTTTTCAAAATGGCCTCATTCATCAGCGGGGATAATCATGTAATTTGCTGATTTAATTGGAAATATAAATCCAGGCGTCCGTGGCGTCGAGCGTGGCCTGCTTCTCAGGCCTCTCGCTGATTGATGCTCGATGGCAGGTGCTGAAACGCGGAGGGTCACCTGTGTCAGTCTTAAATATCACGCGCTCCCGAAGCCACTGATTCGGACCGAAGCCTGACGACAAACGCAATTAAAATCCACAATCTGGGCTCCGCACGCGACGTGACACAATCGCTTACGGCTGGGACTGAATTTTACTCTGGCTGACCCAAAAGGAACCCCTTCCTCCCTCCAAAAAAAAAAAAAAATTATTATTATTATTATTATTATTATTATTATTATTATTATTAATAATAATAATAATAATAATAATAACCTTATATAATATATTATATTAGTAATAATTTTATTACATATATATACATACTCACAGGATATACTTTCAGATGTCTCACCCATGGTTACAACTCATTGAGTGTTTATTTTACTTTATTTTTTTATTTTTTATTTCTTCTTCTTTGACGACAGTTGGAAGCAAGGTCACTGCAATGTAACGACATTCAATCGGGATAGCGGCTGCTTTCGGTTGGATCCATCTGCGATGCTTCGGGCTGACATCGTCTCTCATCGCGTCTGACGCACGTAGCGCGCGCGCTAACGTTTTATCGATAAACCCCCCTCGACCGTTTCGCTGTTTTTTAAATTTATTTTTATAACGGAGTTAGCAATCGCACGCTCCGGGACTTCATTACTGAAGCGAGCGGAGCCCGGTCGACACGTCCGAACTGACGCCTACCGCAGAACGCGGAGGGGAGGAGAGGAGGAGGGGAGGAGAGGAAGAGGAGGCACGCGCGTGACCTTCACACGCCCCCTCTTCCCGTTTCGGCGGTTCGCTGAACGCTAATTGCCCGCAGGAAGGGCGTCTCTCTCGCCGCACTCCGCAGGCGCGCCCCGAGTCGTTATTAATCTCTCGGGGGGCACCGCGAGCTCAGACTGACGTTCGCTTCTGGGCCGACTAGCACGGGTCAGGCGGCTCTTATCGTGCGTCATCTGCATAGTTTTCTTGAGCAAACTGCGAGCCAGGAAGTGCAGCCTCCATACAGCCTTCAGAGGAATCAACCAAGCCAAACCCTTCCCTGTTTTAGGCTCCTCGAGAACAAACGTGCTATCGTGCTAACGTGCTATTATTATTATTATTATTTTTTAAGTCAGACAGGGGAGCAATAAATTGAAATAATGTGCAAAAAAGCAATGGCAGGCTAAACCAAAGATGCCTGAACCCCAAAAATCTTCAAATGCAAATTCAAATTGGAGTGATAGCTCCAGCTCTGATCCAAATGATGGGGATGGCGGCTTTACTTCGCTTGAAAAATTGCTTTTCCCCCCTCCCCAACTCATTAGAAAATAAGAGTTTGGCAAGAGGGGTGAGGATAACAGGGAAAGGCTTCTCTTTCTGCCTCCCTGGCAGAGGTACACCTGACGGTGTTCAACAGCAATGTGTCTCCTTCCTGCCTGTAACCCCACAGCACTGCAGGGCGGACTGTAAAGCACAGAGGAGTCCAAACCAAATGCATTCTGACACCAACCATCTACTCAGTGTGCTCTGAAGGAGAACCTGTGCCTTTTAACCTGGCTCTACGTTACAATAGGCATTCATCAGACGATCTTTTCCAGAGCGACTTACACAACATTGTACATAGCACTTAGTATATTGCATCCATTTATACAGCTGGACATATACTGAAGCAGTGCAGGTTAAGTACCTTGCTCAAGGGCACAACGGCAGTGTCCTTCCTGGGAATTGACCCCTGTGAGACGAGGTCCTTACCCATTATACTACGCTGCCGCCCTCCACAGCATGCTCTGAAAGAGAACCTGTGAACCCATTCTTTTTAACCTCATTCTGCGCAGTGTGCTTTGAAGGAGAACCCGTGCCTTTTGACTGGGTTCTACACGGCGCGCTTCGAAAGAGAATCTGTGCCTTTTTGAACCCAACGAGCACAAAGGATCTTCACAGAGCAAAGCCGAAGTCTCCCGTACACCACAGCCAGCCTCCGCTCTTCAGACAGCCGCCGCTATGGTTTGAAGAACATATCAAAAAGATTCATACGATGTGAGAACTCCGCCCCATTGGCAGGCACTGCGACCCTTGTAAACACCAGCCCTGACTGCTGTTCTAAGATGTGCTCTCTTTGCAGAGAACTCTGCCCCTGTTACATTTTAACACCTTAACATTTTACAACAGGATGCAAACCCAAACCCACTGGAGCGCTGGCAAGTCGACTCGCGTCTACCCATCGACCGTGAGGGCGAACCGCTGTTGGCACACAGAGAGATTCGAGTGTTATGCCTGAATTGTTTTCCACAACAGTCGGTTTTATAAAAGGCCTGAAATGCAGTTTTAAACGACGTGCTTGAAGAGAGAAGGCTGAGACGAGCTTCACCTTGGAGGAAAGCAGAGCGCAGAGGAAACTTCAGACTCGTCTCCTTCCCAAGAGCAGAGGAAGCTTTCAGACTCCCCCTTCCTCCCTGTGAATCTCAGGTTCGCTTCCCCTGTTTCAGAGCTTCCCCGGCTGTGCAAACCACGAATGCACTGGACTACAAGGGATGCGGGGCTTTAAAGACATGATTTATGCATTCAGACACTGGAAATGATGGAGCCTTGGGCCTCACCTGGGGGGCGATCTGGCTTTGGAGATGCAATCAGGGGAGGGGGAGGGGAGGGGGAGGCGCAGGGGGGGAGGGGGAGGGGGAGGCGCAGGGGGGGAAGGGGAGGAGGCGGTGATACGCACGCAGCTGAATACCTGAAATGCGTTTGCCCAATCCCAACCCCAGAACACAAACAGATAAGAAAACAGGCTCCACAGATGTGGAAACATGATGGGTGGGGGGTGGGGGGTTGGGGGAATGGGGAATGGTGTGGGGGGGGTGCGATGGCGCGTGAGGGGAAAGAGCTTTTATCTACAGCACAGCAACGAGAAACTCCCATGCCGTTAAACACAAGATTGCAAATGTAAGATTATTTTGTGAAAGCCCTCCCCAAATGCCCCTCCTCCCTTCACTCAGGCCACTCCCCTTCCCTGCTCCAGCCACTCCCTCTCCCCACTGAGACCACTCCCCCTCCTCACTCAGGCCACGCCCCCTTCCCTGCCTTATCCCATATGGGGATCACCACAGGACCATTAGCACAGTGGCAGAACGCTCATTTTCAGGGTGTGTTTGATTACAGTGAATCCCCAACCAAAACCGTAGGGGACACCGCCGACCACATCTCCTCACGTTAGAGTGTGTGGGGGGGACTCTGTGTCCTCTGAATGTGCTCCACACGGCGAATTATGGTAAATGGTAAATGGACTGCATTTATATAGCGCTTTTATCCAAAGCGCTTTACAATTGATGCCTCTCATTCACCAGAGCAGTTAGGGGTTAGGTGTCTTGCTCAGGGACACTTCGACACTCCCAGTGCGGGGATCGAACCGGCAACCCTCCGACTGCCAGACAACCGCTCTTACCTCCTGAGCTATGTCGCCCCACTTATCATACAGGTGGCCGCTGGGGGAGTCCCCTGAGTGCGGGAACATCATCATTACATATGAAATATCAGTGTACTGCACACAGCGTACCGCTGGCCATACGCAGGGGGGCTGGCTATCCTGCTCCATAAATGAACAAACACAGCTGAAGGACATCGAGAGGATATCGGCTTTTATATGAGATTTACACTGGAATGAGAACACGCATGCTCAACACACACACACACACACACTCACTCACATGCTCAACACACACACACACACACACGCATATAAATATGCACACACACACACACTCACTCACATGCATATAAACAAACGCACACACACACACACACACGCATATAAATACGCACACACACACACACTCACTCACATGCATATAAAAAAAAACACACACACACACACACACACTCACTCACATGCATATACACAAGCACACACACACACTCACTCATGCATATAAACAAACACACACACACACACACACGCATATAAATACGCACACATACACACTCACTCACATGCATATAAACAAACGCACACACACACACACACACTCACTCACTCACTCACATGCATATAAACAAGCACACACACACACACTCACTCACATGCATATAAACAAGCACAAGCACACACACACACACAGCTTTACAGTGCTCCTGTTTTTAGAAGCATTTGCGTAGAGCCCTGACACAGACACACACACACACACACACACACACAGAGAATTCAACCAGATGCACAAAGCTTCCATAGCTCCATCATGCATGACTGGCCAAAGCAAAGCGGATAGGTGTGATGTCACCTGGCTGTGGCGTGACTGTGTTCCAGCGTTTGTGTCAGCCTGTGAGATGAAAGGTTGTGACAGGTGGCCAGGTAGAGGTAACACCTACCCAGGGGGGGTGGGAAAAAGGCTGGGGGAGGTGGTGGGGGTGGGATCTGGGGGTGTTATTCGTGAAAAAATTCCACACAAATCCAGGCGAGTACAAACCACTTAAAATCCGGCCTACTTTTTAATTTTTATATTTTCTTGCCCTCTTCATTTAAATTTGTTCTCACACCGGCCGCAGCTTCCGATCGGCAGGAGATCAGAAGGCTTCGGGATGAAGAGAGGGGTCAGCTCTGCCCGCACGAGGGTAGAGGAGAGGGGGAGCGAGGAAGAGAAAAGAGGAGAAGAAAGAGTGGGAAAACGGTGCGCGCCTCGACCCGGTTAATTAAGGCACCGCTGGACGAACGGCCCGAAAGATCCGAGAACACAAAGGAAGCGGAACCGCCAGAATCGCCCGAATCGTCGGGCTCAGAGGCAAGCCTTTAAAGCCCAGATCAGAGATCGCTTTATGGACAGGCATAACGAAGGCCAGCTCTTTGATATTACTTTTATTCTCTTTAAGCATCAGTCTCTGTTCTGTGATGAGTGGAAAGCCAGCCGTCTTGGCCAGCTCTGGGTGGGTGGCGACAGAGACAGGGGTCCGTGAACAACATTTGCCACCCCAGGGGGGTTGGCGGGGTGCGAGGGGCGGGGGTTAGGGGCAGGGCTGGCACCGATAGCACATAATGAGCGTTAACCTAATCGCTGTCAGACGTACGTACAGGCCGCTGTTACGTTCTCCTCTGGTTCTCCAACCAGCACCCAGACACCGAAGGCTTTGTGTGCATGATTAATGGTTTTTTTCCTACTCTCCTGCAGACTGCTGTCCATCTCCTCTCCTCTACTGGGGGAAAACGGATGGAGGAAAGTGCACAGACCCAGGGGACGGACCTCCCAACTTTCTACACCACAACCTCTCCTCTTCTCTCCTCCCTCCCGTCTCCTCTCCAGTTTTCATCCCTTTTTCACTTTCTCTTTTCTTCCCTCTCTTCTTTTTCAGCTCCTCCCCACCACCGCCTTTTCTCCTGTCCCGCTATTACACACGCCCCCCCCCACCGCCACCTCCCCAGACCCCTGAAACTCATCCATAACTCCAGCTTCACCTTATCTCACGCCCATCTTCACTCCCACATCACTCTCCTCTCCCCCTCCCTCCCTCCATCCCTCCTTTTCTCCTCTCTCACCTCCCCTCCCCTCCCCCCCGCGTTCCGTCTGTCCTTCCCCCGCTCTGACCCTAAAAAGCAGAAAAACAAAACGACGTGCGAGACGCCCAGCTGCGGCACTTCGCTTCTTAAAATAAAACTTTTTTTTTTTTTAAATAAACGCGCGGCGTCTCTCCTCCTCGCAGCCCGTCGCGCCCGCTCCAGGTGTGACGAGCCGGCTGGCGAGACGGCGTTTGGGCATCCCCCCCAACCCCCCCCCCCCCCCCCCCCCCCCCGGTTCCAGGGGGAGCGCAGGCGGGAGACGGCGAGCCGGAACGCTAACGGGCCGCCGCGGCGAGAGTCAATCACGGCGACTTCAGCGCACACGCAGAAAATGAGCAGATAAGAGCGTGCGGTCGGAGCGCTGTTCTCTCCCCCCGCCCCCCCCCCCCCCCCGCCCCTCCCCGTACGGATCCGACCCCCCACAGCTGTCAGGCGTGAGCAGTGCGGAGAGACGGGCTTTACAGCGCTGCAGCGGCAGTGCTGGACGCGCTCCGGCGGAAGGTTCCGGGCCTTTCCGTCCACATTATAATAACGCCTCTGGAGGCGGAGCTCCGGAGGCCAGACGGCCGACGCGCCACGGCGATCTCAGACCCGGTTTTATCGCCCTTATTACCTTTCTTTTTTTCCTTTTTCTTTTTCTTCTTTTGTTTTATTTACTCCTTCTTCTGTTGTTCCGAGACGGAAAATAATCAGGGGAGAAATATTCTGTCTGTTCTGTTCTCCGGTTATTGAATGGTAAATAAAGTCCAAACGCATTTCTGTTTGGGTATTTCATTTTATGAAAACACCAAAAAAGGAAAGAGAAAAAGAGAAGAAAAAAAACAGACGAACCAACAAAACCCTGTGTGTGTGTGTATTTGAGTATGTATGTATGCGTGTGCGAGTGTGTGTGTGAGTGTGAGTGTGTGTGTGTGTGTGTGTGTGTGTGTGGTATATGTGTGTGTGTGTGTGTGGTACGTGTGTGGTATGTATGTGTGTGTGTGTTTGTATGTGTGTGTGTGGTATATGTGTGTGTGTGTGAGTGTGTGTATGTGTGTATGTGCGTGCGTGCGTGCGTGTGGTATGTGTGTGTGTGTGTGGTATGTCTCTGCACTAACTCTCTGAGGACACTGGTGACTTGAGTAATGGGGCCACCTGCACCCTGTTTACTGTCACTGAGTCGGGGGAAAGAAGCCGTCTAATTACCACACATTAGTATTGGGGAAGCAGACCCTAACGAACGCTCCACGGGGTAATAAACGATCGCGGGGTGCTCCCCGCCACCCACGCCCCAATCGCTGACAAATTGGGCCTGCCAGCGCCCCGTTCTGTCCCGTCCCGCAGCGAGGAGGGGGCGAGGAGGGGGCGAGGGTGGGGGCGAGCGCGCTCCAGAGCGTCCGCGCGCTAAAGGTCAGAGGCGCTGTTCGCGGGTCGGGCGCTAACCCGAGGTCAGCTCGCCCCCCGGTCCGCACCCTGACCTCATCCGCTACGGGGCCGAAAAGCACAGCTGATCCCAGATCAGCTCTCCTGCTCTGTGACGCTTCACCGCTACAGGCCCAGGTTCGAAATGAATACTTATTGCTTTATTTTATCCAAGTATTATATAGGATGCAACTCTGAGTTAAAATGCGAAGACAGAAAAAAAAAAAAAAAAAAAAAAACTGGCAGTTGTTTCTTAGAAAAACATGGAAAACAAGGAAGTAATTAGCCAAGCATGATTATCTTTACTTACTTTACGCTAACAGCTGACTCTGTATCAGGAATATGGGACCGCGGTGTTATTCCCTACTATGGTGGGAAGACGGGAGAGAGAGATGGGACCTCACACGGAGTAGGTTCTAGAGAGGGATGATTCCTTGTAAAATTTGCCCCACTCCCACCCCCATTTCAATACCTTTCTACCCTCTGACTTAAAGAAAACTGGTGAGGACAGAAGTGAGGTCACTGGCAGGAAACGACATATCTGCTTTCCACCCTCCCCCTCCCTGACTATTATCCAATCAGAGGGAGCGTTCGGGAGTATTCGGAATCCGCTTGTGCTGATTGGCTGACTGCTCCCTTCTTTCTCTATCAACAGTTCTGTTACCTCCCCAGGAAAAACAGACCATTTCATGTGGAAAGAAATAAAGGTTTATCTATCCATTTCTTACTTTTGCTCTCTAAACTGTTCTATTTACCAAAATACCAAAGGTTTCAATCATCGCATTTTCTATTAATAATAAATCATGCATAGAACCTAGTATATTACTACTTTACAAAACATTACTAAACAAACAGTGATTTGTCAAAGCTATGCACATGAAGATTGCTATTGTGCAGATCACAGTTATTGTTAAAAGGATTATAATTTGTTCTGAATTGCTTTATAAACTAGTAATACTGTGCTCACGAGGGTGTAATTATATCTGTATGAAGGGTTTATAAAATGTAACCTAGTGTAAATGGAATGGATAACTAGTGAGGTTGGCTGCTCTTGCAAAATGGAACTGCGTCACATTTTACATTGCATTACCCCTGTAAATATTTATGCAGTTACAGTGTTATGATAGTCTAAGAGCTCTTAAAGACACTTTATTGTCACCCAGTAGCTTCCATATGTGCTTCATCGCTGGATTTTTGCATGTGTCTGCAAAACACTTTTATTGCATTCACCGGGGTTGGGGGGGGGGGGGGCTTTTCAATTCAGTCAATTCAAGAAAATGAATTGAAATTCGATTCGTGAGCTGAAAAAAAATTCCCATAATCCTCTATTCAGGGTTTTTGGTGAATTCACTGAATAGGGGGAATGGAAGTGAAATTGGCCCCCGCTGTGCCATGGTCACATGACTCCCCCCCCCCCCCGCACCCCCCCCGACACTGCAGTGTCAGCAGAACCCCAACATTCTGACTGAAGCTCGCACAGCACAGGACCCTGCCGTGTGAACCTGGGGGTTATTAACCCTTTAAGGTGTGAGGTCACAATATATGTGATTGGAATGTTCTTAACTGAACATTCTGATGCTGATGATGTCACAATCACTGCTGGTGACTGAAAGGAACGGAGTTCTAGAACACTGACAAAAAAATTATATATATTTCAAAATACCACTTTTTCAAGAGGTTGATAAACTCCCCCCCCTCCCCCCCCCACCCCCAAATCCACCCAGCGTTACCTTTGTCATCACTGTCCCCATCGACACAGTCTCAATGTTTGTGCTATTACTCTCTCCCCCCCCCCCCCGCGCCACTGTGTTTAATGGGCAGGTGAAAATCAATCTGGCAGTAAAATTCACGCCCTCGTGCCGTGGCAACCAGCTGGGAGGAAGGGGGTAGGCTTGGGGGGGGTCGGTGCGGATGGGTGGTGACAGGAGGCACCCCATGGAGGGAGAGGTGGGTACATGCGGGATACTTCACCGCGATGGCATCACGGGGGGGTGGGGGGGGTTGGGTATGGGTGGCTGGGCCCCCCACCGTACGGTCCACGTGGGGCCCACAAACCGCGCGTTTCTGGAGCGCTGTGTGGAGACTATCCTGGGGAAGCTCTTCTTTGCCCCGGCCTCATGCATAGCGCATGGGGTTTAGTACTGCAAGGACCGCGCTCTTACTTAGTAAAATCTGCTCCCCGCATGCCCTGCGATAGACCGGCGGCCCGTCCGGGGTGTATTCCTGCCTCTCACCCAATGCATTCTGGGATAGGACCCAGTACCCCGCGCGACCCTGCTCAGGATAAGCGGGTATGGATAATGGATGTATGGATGGATGGATGTTCAAACAGGACAGCTTCGTAATGAAGAGTAATTTAGCAGGATATTGCAGCAGCGGCAGAAGGAGACTGGTGCTTCTGGTAATGGTGCATTTTTGCTATTCTGTACGGTGGGAGGTTTGGGTCTGTTTCCCGTGTTAGACAAAATGACTCTTTTCCTGCTGGAGAATCCCCCTGCTCGCCACAAGCCCATTTACATAATTAAATCATCAATCAGGAATTTATCTTTTATTTGTGCCTGCCTCTCTTGAAACATTTATTTGTTGGTCTTTCATTGTCTGAACTAAAAATGAATAGAGAAACAAGCATTTTATGAATTCCGAACACAGGGGTATTAAAAGGGTTAAAGACGGGTTTATAGCTGGTTATGTTTTATTGATTGACTAATATCGTTTCAGGGTTTATAGAAATTCCAGGTCAGAAAATGCCTGTCTAAATCTTGCCAAAAACCTCTTGTATTGAAAATATAAATAAGAAACAAAAGGGCATAAAAGCTTAAAAGCAGAGCTTAAACACTGAGCTGCTGCATTATTAAATATACCTTAGTGTGTATCTACATGTTAGAGGTTATAAAACATCCCCATAACTCTAAAAACATTGTTTTATGCATTATTAAATATGCCTTAATGTGCAGCTACATGCTAGAAATCATAAAACATTCCCATAACTCGAGCTCAGAAAAACATTTTGGAGCTATTCCCAAAACTGCATAAACAGGATATTAAATTGTCTGATAGATAATAGAGGGGGTTATTATATATCTGCATGCTGTAAAATGATATCATTATAACGGAGCATTTGATGTCATTCCTAATGTAATAATTACAGACTAATAACTCAGTCACCAATGGAGCGCCACCGTGCGGTTATATGTGTTTTTCTGAGATATGATTGGTCCTGCCGCTGGACATTCTATCTAAAGCAGGGGTGTCAAACTCAAAGTCCCAGAGTGCCACAGCGGATTGAAGATTTTAGTCATTTCCTTTCATTAAAGCTGCTAGAAATTTAGGCCTTTTTAAATCTTGCGTGGACCGTTTAACCAATCAGTGACTTGTTTGTTGAAATGCAGCAGACACTGCAACCCCGCCGCCCCCCCCCCCCCCCCCCCTCCGCTGCACCCCCCCAGGACTGGAGTCTGGCAGCCCTGATCAAGTGCCTCCCCAACACTGGCCAACACTAGATGGTTAGATGTATTTTTCAAGTCGAATATAATGAGCAATCAATCCGTACATTCAGAGCCATATGTCAAGTGAAGGGACAACATGCAAGGTCTCCCAGTACGGATCTATTCTAAATGACTCCTTACCCCCACTGTACATATGTCATGGGACACCATCACTGGCTACACCACCGGTGTACAAATACGAACACACTTTACATTCTGTTACAGCCGCCTGCAGAAGTGTGGTGGATTAAGCCTCTTCAGCTCCTCCAGACCAGAGTAAGGACAGAGTCTGGAACGTATTCAGAAGGTTAACGGGGACATTTTTAAAGCCAATCCATCTAACGCGGACGTAACAACCACCGCTGGTGACTGAAAGCAATGGAGCTCTAGAACAGCGACGTGGCATTTTGAAAGAAAAAATTATAATTCCCAAAAAAAAAAAAAAAAAACGCTCTTCAAAGGGTTTAAAGTTCCCGCAGTGCTAGGGAATGTTAGGGAAGCGGTCACAGGGACGTGTTTAAAAGCAGAGTGCAGGTCTGGCTCTGCAGACTGCTCCTGGCACGGGGACTGTGAGGGAGGCCACATTCAGTGTGCTGAGGCCTTTACAGTGTGGTCAATTACACGCTTTATCTCCTAGCGATGCGTCACCCCCAATCGCTAAAAGATAAACGGGCGCCTGGACACTTTCGCTGCACGCGGGAAGCGGCTGTCTCTATGACATCACAGCGCCGCATTCCAACACTATAATGCAAAAGCTCCAGCAGAGTAGTCGCGGCCCCTGAAACGAGCCAAGTTCAAGTTCTTCTTCTTCTTCTTCTTTTTTACACGGAATTATTTAAATCGGCCAAATCTCCACTTTGCGACTCCTGACGGACGAATCCCATTAGATGCCACTTCCAAACACTGCAAAGAAACAAAAACAAAACAAATAAACCCCCCCCCCCCTTTCCCCCAAAAAAAACAAAAACGAAAGCCTTTCGCTCTTCCTGAGTGCAACGGAGCCCTTTCCACAGCCCTCCTCTCGCACCTCGAGTCTATCAGATTGAGCTTTAATGAAATGATCCTCTCAGAACGGCCTCCGCCGGAGGACTCCAGGCCCACGGCCATTACTTCCCTGTCTCCAAGCCAAGCCCAATCTACATAAGTCATTTCATTATCTCCCAGCCCTGCTAGCGCCCTGCATATATATATTACTCCGCGGGGAAGTCATCGAGAAGTAGATAAAATTATCTGTGGAACAGGAGCAGGGGAGCTCCTTTTAATGGCAAACCGGTCCAAATATTCCGCATAATCGCCTAAACTCTCTCTCTCCGTCCCGCGCTTCCTGCAGACAGAGTCGGTGCGTGCGCTTCGGAGTTGGTTTCCGCAGCTTTTAAGAGAAATGAAGAGAGAGGGAAGGTTTCTGCAGTGTGTGTGTGTGTGTGTGTGCATGTGAGTGTATGTGGGTCTGTGTTTATGTAAGTGTGTGTGTGTGTGTGGTGTGTGTGCGTGTGTGTGCGTGAGTGTATGTGGGTCTGTGTTTATGTAAGTGTGTGTGTGTGTGTGTGTGGTGTGTCTGTGTGTGTGTGTGTGTGTGTGCGTGAGTGTATGTGGGTCTGTGTTTATGTAAGTGTGTGTGTGTGTGTGGTGTGTCTGTGTGTGTGTGTGTGTGTGTGCGTGAGTGTATGTGGGTCTGTGTTTATGTAAGTGTGTGTGTGTGTGTGGTGTGTCTGTGTGTGTGTGTGTGTGTGTGTGTGCGTGAGTGTATGTGGGTCTGTGTTTATGTGCGTGTGTGCGTATATGGTGTGTATGCATGTGATTGAATGTGTGCGTGTATGTGGGTCTGGGTGTATGTCCATGTGTGAATGTGGTGTGTGTGCGCATGTGAGCGTATGTGTGTGTGTATGTGTATTTGTGGGTCTGTGTATGTGTGTGTGTGTGTGTGTGTGTATGTGTATTTGTGGGTCTGTGTATGTGTACGTGTGTGTGTGTGTGTGTGTATTTGTGGGTCTGTGTATGTGTGTGTGTGTGTATATGTGTATTTGTGGGTCTGTGCATGTGTGTGTTGCGAGTGTGTGTGTGTGTGTGTGTATGTGTATGTGTGTGTGTGGGTCTGTGTATGTGTGCGTGTGTGTGTGTGTGTATATGTGTATTTGTGGGTCTATGTATGTGCGTGTGTGTGTGTGTGTATGTGTATGTGTGTGTGTGGGTCTGTGTATGTGTGCGTGTGTGCGTATATGTGTATGTGTGTGTGTATATGTGGGTCTGTGTATGTGTGCGTGTGTGTGTATATGTGTATTTGTGGGTCTGTGTATGTGTGCGTGTGTGTGTATATGTGTATTTGTGGGTCTGTGCATGTGTGTGTGTGTTGCGAGTGTGTGCACACACTTGTTTGCGTATGCGTGTCTCTACCTGTCATTGCGTCTGTGTGCCTCGCAGTTCTGCGTGCCGTGGAACACGCTCGTTCGTTTCGCTGCGTTTCCAGGCGTGCGGCGGGACCGTTTTGGCGAATTTCACGCGGCGGGTCCCGCACCCCCCCATCCCTCCCCCCCCCCGGCTCTCCGTAACAAACTCGCTCCCGCTGTATCAGAGAGATAAGGGAGCGCGGCTATCGGACCGCAGGTAGCACAGAAAGGGCGTTTCGAATGGAACGTTTGTGTGTTTTTGTACGCCTTTCCCGAAATCGGCCTCAGTGGAAATCTTAATTGGAGTCGCGGGCGAAGCTGACAGCGACGGGCGCTACATCGCCGGGGGCGGTGCCATCTACGCGCAAAAAAACAAAGCGCTAGTCATCTTCACGCGTTTCAGTCGGCGGACATTTCACAGCACGGCTTAAAATCCGTTCTTGATTGGCTCCTTTTATTCCGTCCAATCTATTTTTCCATAAACGCGTCTATCAGCCGTGACTGCAGCCTGCTAACTGAATGGGTTATTTTTATTTTTTTTTATTTTTTTTTAAAGGAATGCAGCTCCTGCATGATTGTAGTCTTTGGGAACCCTTATTTCAGAGCACAGGCTTTCAAGTCACTTGGACTTCTGGTATGTTGTGGACACAAACGAGACATTATTAAGACAAAAAAATCAAGGCGACTTAAGTATAATCCCACATGGTCATTAGTCAGTTTTAATAGGCCTATTTGCCTATTAAGTTTTATACAAAATGATTTTAATTAAAAAAACAAATAATAATAATAATAATAATAATAATAATAATAATAATACATGCAAGGATATAAGTGGCAGTGCAGGGCAGTGTCCTGAAAGTAACCTGAATAGATCCATGGCCACCTCTCCTTCCGCCCCTTATACTCTCTTACAGCAGAATCTGATGGGATTTCAGGACCATGGACAGCAGCCGCTCCAGTTGGAGAGCGACCGACCTGTCAAGTAGCGGAAATTCAGGGGTGACATTTAAGGGGGTGACATACATTTAAGAGGTGCTTTGCATCAATGACACTGTGTGCCCTTGTTCAACAGCCTCAGCTATGTCACCCCCCTTCTCAGAATCCACCTATATCAGCTCACATCAAATTCAAAACCTTGGTGCTGACCTATCAGGTAGCTAAAGGGACAGTTTCCTTGTATCACTGAAAGATCCTCAGACTCCACACAAACAGCGAGAACTCTCCATTCTGCTACCTCTGGGCACCTGGCCCCTCGTGTCCCTCCAACTCCAGGGCACCTCTCCTGCCTGTTCTGCCCCCTGGTGGTGGAACGAGCTTCCCACTGCAGTCGGAACAGCAGAAACCCTGCCCATCTCCCAACACAGACTGAAGACCTGCCAGACTGTCCCACAGTTCCCCAGGCCCTCCTCCTTCCTCTGTACTTCTTTTTGGAACAACATTATAGGTATGGCAGAGTAACAAAACATGTTAGCTCTATAATGGCATTTACTTTTGTTTACAATGCTAATTGTCGGTTTGTTCTGTCGACTTTAGGCTAATTGATTATAAATGGGCCTGCGGGGCCCGGGTGAGATTACACTGTTGTGTTCCCGAGGCAAACGCTGACGTTCTCCACGTCTGCAGGTCGCTCTCGGATGAAAGTTTCTAACAAAGTCATTACAATGCAATGACAGGATTCCCGGCCTATTTTAATGAGCCCCTGATTTATGTTCCTGTTAAATGCAGCTGATTAAGACAAATAGCAACAATAAATATTAATTAAGTGAAATGTTGTTGAAATATTAATTTGTGTGTTTTTTTTTTTTCTTTCATGGCAACTGACTGACGGCCAAGATTGTAATTTTGGGGTTGTCTTATAAAATGTTGAAAAAAACCTACCCTGCCCCCCCCCCCCCCCCCCCCCCTCCCCATTGAATGGAAACTGCAGTGCACTTGCAGACGGCCTCCCTGACAAAGCGAAGGTATAGAAGAAGAAGAAGAACTGCATGCAGGCAGTACCTTCATCATCCAAACAAAAACTTCCCGGCAAAAATGTATTTTATTGCATCGCGCTTTGAGGCCATTTAGAAGAGAGTTTAATGGAAAATGAGAGATAAACACGTAGTTGCCCTGCCATGCTCTTACGGGTACAGAGGTCTGTCCAGTCGGATCAGAGGTGGCATGGCCGAGGGGGGGGGGGAGGGGGGGGGGGCACAGGGTAGGGTTTTTCGGACCCAAACCCACCTGTGTCATTCAGAGGAGGCCCGAGGGTTTTGATGGCCCTAAACAAGAACGTTGTTGCGGCCCGAAAGTTCTCCAAAAGAAAATGAAACATAAATCTTGAATAGTGTGGCACAGCGGTGGTTGTGGCCCTAAAGGTCTGCATGGAGTGTTCATGCCAGCATCCAGCTCATTTTAATGCTCCCAAGTCTGATTTGCGATTATTTGTAAAATAGTTTCCGCCATTATCATTGGCTACCCCGGCGTGCGCCAGATCTTTTGAGCTCTTCAGATGTCAGTTAAATTTTAAAACAGTTCATAAAAAATGTTATTAACCAAACGACGAGGCACGATCATATCAAATTACAATTTTGCACTGGATATTGGAGAAAATTAGATTTTTCTCCTGTAACTTGCAATCATCTGCAGATTTGGACTGGAGATTGAAAGGTTAAAGCATTTTAAATTATGTACTTGAGCCGGATCTCCAAGAAGCAGACCCGCCATTGGATAAGGTCAACATATCGTTACCCAAAACAGAACCGAATCAAATATTTACCAAGGTGCTACATTTTTCTTAAAGCACACGAGGGTAAGGCCGTTAAAGATGGAATCATTAAGCACTGGAAATGTTTCGCAGCGAGGCGGCGCAAAAGCTATATGAATAAATCAATCACTACTTAAGACCGTCTGGAGATCGTAATGTTGCTGCAGAGATAAGCCTCAGAAATTGGTTCCCCCTCCGACACACACACCCCCTCCCACCCCCATACCCTAGCACTCCCACACCCACACCCCCTTCAACACCAACACCCCCTTCAACATCCACACCCCCTCCCACCCCCATACCCCCATCCCACACCCCCTTCAACACCCACACCCCCTCCCACCCCCATACCCCCCTCCCACACCCACACCCTCTACCACACCCAGACCCTCTTCCACACCCCAGCATTCCCAAACCCACACCCCCTCCCACTCCCTCTCCCACACCCACACCCTAACACTCCCACACCCCCTCCTACCCCCATACCCCCTCCCACACCCACACCCTCTCCCACTCCCTCTCCCACACTCACACCCCAGCATTCCCAAACCCACACCCCCTTCCACTCCCTCTCCCACACCCACACCCTAACACTCCCACACAGGGCTCTAGTATTTTTCTGCTTTTAGGTTATACACCTATTGCCTCATGCTCCTTTTACCAGCGCTTGTTATGGATGTAATCTGTATGCGTTCAGAATGTGTATTTTGGTTTGTGGTTAGCGCAGTAAACTCGCTCTAGTGCTTCAGTGATGCCGTATCTGTGCTCGCTTGCCCCCGGAACGCCATTAGCCAGCTCTGGCAAGTATTGCTTGTATTAATCAAGTGAATGCACTTACGGTTTCTCCAACATCGTTATTCGCTCTGGATAAAAGCGTCTGCTAAATTAATGCAATGTAATGTCTGTGAAATAAAATCACCGAAGATTATTTTTTGAACTGACATTTTCTTCTCTCTCGCGTAGAATATTCGAAAATGGAAAATTTCATTACGTGGCCAAAGGTAAAAGATAATTGGATCATAATTGTAAAATAAGTTTCTGTCAGAATCTTCATCGATGACACAGGGAAGCTAGGGTTCGGCAAACACAATATGGTGACACAGCAAATGCAGTACTGTAGATTCAATATAATGATACCGGTGATGTAGAAATGGTGTTATTGTCTTGTCATGGCTTAAGAGTACTTAAGCAATGCAATAATGCATCCAACAAATGGAGAACAACAGAATGAGAATGGAAAAAAAAAAACCGCAGTTATATTTCTTGTTTTTTCCAGTTTGATGCGCAACAATTCGTGTTCTACCAACAATCCGCGGAATTACCTGCGTGTTTACAGGTGACAGAGGCGTTCCATTCGGATAATCTCCTAATCGCCAACAATTCATTACTGTCCTCTGCAGGGGACATGAGTATCAAGAACCATATACTCTACTATGCGGAAACCTACACTACAAGGGGAATTCAATAAAAATTAACTAAATAATAATAATAACAATAATAATAATAATAACAACAACAATAATAACAATAACAGTAACAATAACAATAATAATAATAATAATAATAATAATAATTATTATTATTATTATTATTATTATAATAAATACTTAACCTTTATTTCTGCCGGGTGTCAGGAGGATATACAGTAAGGAAGTGAATGAAACGCAAACACAGAAGGAGGGATTTTTAACACCCTTTTCATAATGGTGTTGGACGTGTAGCCAGACGGTCTACTACACAGCAGTGTAGAGTCAACCAGTGTTTCAAATTCTGCAGGAGGAAAACGAGGCCTACTGTTGCACAGGAAAGCCAGTCGACTCTCAGGCTTAGCTGATGCTCGACTCGGGCGTCTTTCCAGAACGTCCCACAAACGCTCAAATGGATTCAGATCCAGCGACTGAGAAAGACACATGAATGAAGTCAGAGGCAAGCCCCTCAGAAAAGCTGGATATTTCACGCTCTGTTGACAGGGGGCACTGTCATCTTGAAAGACACCCCTCTTTGCCAGAAAGAATACTTTAACATTGGGGGGGCGGGGGGGCGGGGGGGGGGGGGGGGGGGGGGGGGGCGGGAGAGGGATGACTCAGACACTTTAAGCAATGATTGGCACCAACCTTGACTTTTAAAGAGTGCAAGTGCACCTAACCATAAAGAAAATGGTGCCCCACTCTTACGGAAATATCTGAACTTTTTGTTCATGGAGTACAATAGTTTTTGAAGTTTTTCTATTAGTATTTTTTTTTTCTCATTACCACTGTGTTTCTCCCAGGTGGTCAAGCTGTTGATGTCACACATGTCATAACATGTCATGACATCATGTGATGTCATGACAGGTTATGACGATGATTTTATGCAAGCTAATCGGGCCTACTGGTCCACTACCCGGCTTTAGTGCAGCAGCCTTCTGCAAACTGGATCAAATGGTTAAAGGTTATTTTTGGGTCTATCTAATATTCCTATTCCAGTAAACAGTCTAATGTATTCTGGCCTTTTTTAAAATGTAGTGCATTGTTTTCCGTTTTCCAAATTGGTTTAGGTTAAAGGTCGGATTAAACAATTTTTCAGTATTTGGAAATAAAAGGACTTAATTCATGACCTAAGTGGGAAAATGCATAGTTTTATGTTGGTCTTATTTCCGTTAGATTTTTACATTTTGTGTTATGTAAACACCATTTTGTAATTATGCATTTGCATATGAAACGTTTGCAATATAAAATGTATGTAATATTATTCTGGTGTTAAATCATGAAATGCATTCATATGCTATCCACCTGGCAACAAAAGCTATTGATTTCTAACATAACAAATATTGTTGACAAAATCTAACAAAATGCAACATAAAAACAGGCTCTAGGTTAGTATATTAAGATTCAGTTTATATCATATAAAATCCTGTAAAGCTTTTGGAGAGAAAAGCAGACTGCACTAAATTTGTGGGTTGGATGTGTCATACAGCGATGAGATTGTATCCCAGATTGTATCTCTGGACACATTGTATCACTATTCTCCAGCAGGTCATTGGCCAATTAAAAAAAATGTTAAAAAGATGAATAAATGAGAAAGTGCAGAGGGGTCGGGCCTGAGTGGGGCCATGGGGAACCCCTATTTATGGCTGAAAAGGCAACAGGTTTGTGGGGGGGGGGGGGCTCACTGCTGATTAAAGTAGAGAGGCACGCCTGATGGAAATGAAGGCTTAATGTTGGCACGGGGGGGCCAGGGAAGCAGCCTGTAGCCTGGGGGGGGGGGGGGGGGTGTTAATGCGTAATGGGAACCAGGCAGGGCTTTAAAAATGGAGGCACACTCCATTTTCCCCAGCCCAGGGTATTAAGAATTAAGAGCAAGGCAGAAGGACAGAGATTTACTAGAATTAACTGCCCATACATCCCCCCCCCCCCCAAAAAAAAAAGCATATTGCAAAGCAAACATTATGAGATCAGCTCGAAGCATGGATCCAGTCACCCTCACACTTGCTGGTTAGGGAAATATGTGTGTGTGCATGTGTGTACAGTAGGAGTGTGTGTGCGTGTGTGTACAGTAGGTGTGTGTGTTTGTGTGTGTGTGTGTACAGCACTGTGTCTCAGTCCGCACACACACACACACACACTCACACGTCTCGGTCTCCCCCCTGACCCGTGTCTCTGTAGCCTTTGATTAGTGTCGGGCGATGCCGCTGAGACTGTGAGCGAACACGGGGATTACGGCTCAGCCACACAGTACCGCTCCGATCAGAGCGCCCTCCGCGCTCAGACAGAAAAGAGAGGGGGGGGGGGGAGAGAAACCCCCCCCCCACACCAGGCCAGCCGCACAGACACCGCTCCGATCAGAGTGCCCTCCGCGCTCAGACAGAAAAGAGAGGGGGGAGAGGAAACCCCCCCCCACCACCACGCCGGCCGCAGTCACCGCTCCGATCAGAGTGCCCTCCGCGCTCAGACAGAAAAGAGAGGGGGGGGAGAGAAACCCCCCCCCACGCCGGCCGCAGTCACCGCTCCGTCTCTGCTCGGGCGGGGGGCGAAATTGTCCCCTTTTTATTCTCCCATTTCACAGGCTCACCGCGATCAACCCCCATACGCTCCTTTAGAGCAGCCGAGACCGAGACAACAAAAATATTTAAGACCCCCATAATTCCGTTTTGGCTCCTTCACCTTCACCCAGTCCCGCTCTTTTAACCTTTTCACTCTTCGGTCTAATATCGCATGCTCGCACACACGCACGCACACACACTCTCAAACTCACTGCAAAGTCACACACACACGCGCACACTAACAAACTCACTCTCTACAGTCATATACACGCACTCTCTCTCTCTCTCTCTCTCGCTCTCTTTCTCTCTCTCATGAAGCCCCCCCATCCCGCCCCCCCCCCCCGTGCCCACACTAAGAGCTCTGTCATGGGATTCATTCCATTTTACTGACACTGCTATTCAATTCAAAAACTTTATTCATCCCCGGGGGGCAATTAACATGTTACATCATAGTGACATCATAGTAGGAGACTCATTACTTATGAATGCGCTTATGAAAGGGCCCGTACTCAAAGTGCCTTAGAGTGACAGCGCTGATCCAGGGTCAGTTTAGCCTTTCAGCTTGTAACAGATAAGTTCCGTGTCCGGGGGAAATGTGATCTAGGGGAAATCTGATCCGTAATATTTTTTTAGTACTCTGGGGCCATGTTGATAAAGTCTCAGTATGGGACACTTTATCAATGTGGCCCCAGAACTCAAAAATGTTAACGTGTAGTCTTGACTGCAAATGGCCGTTCGCGCCTGCACAAAATGGTCCTCAAGCTGGGAAGCTGGCCTCAAATGAGACTCAACTGTCAGTCCTTCCATTGCAGGGCATCATCACATTAATCAGTTAATCAATCAACCAAATCTCAGTTAATGCAATTCTCTAAACAAAATCATTTTCAGCTACACGTTTTTTCTATGCCTGCATGCGATCCATCTCTTTGCCAATGAGCACTTTGATAATGGACTCATTCACAGACAGATAGTAGTGCGCACGGACTGCTCTCTAACGCTACAAATAGGTTCTTAAAAATAAAGCGTGACCAAAATCAGGATCCTGAAGTGAAGTGGCGCTGTCTCTGACAGTGCTGCTGGGAGGGAGGCCAAGTCAAGGTCTCGGTAGTTTGTCTCAGTGACTCATGACTTGGGAAGGAGGCATTAGAGATGATGAGTCAAACCACAGAGGGAAATGTGGACGTATGATGGCTCTCCCATCCAAGAAGTGATCTCATACACGGTCTCAAAGCATTTTCGCACACCATTTTGAACCAAACTAATACACAATCTTGTAATCTTCAAAGCATTTTCATATACCGTCTTGAAGCAAACCAAGACACAATCTTGTAAGCAATCTCAAAGCATTTTTGTATAAAGTACCATCTTGAAGTGAATTCATACACAATCTTGAATTTACTCTCAAAGAATTTTTGCATACCATTTGGAAGTAATCTCGTGCACGATCTGTTCTCGAAGCATTTTTACAAACCAACTGAACGCAACTCATAGACGGTCTTGTCTTGAAGCATTTTAGTAGCCTATACCATCTTGAAGTGACCTCAACAACAAGAGATCTTGCTGAACCACTAATTTGTAGAATCAGGTGTGCCAAATTAGGGTTGATTGATCCTGGATGGTAGATCTCCAGGAACAGGGTTGGGCAGCCCTGACCACCACAACTGACGATAACCTAGAAAATGTTTTAATTAGCTTTTAAAATAGCCAATAATCTTCAACTATGTTACACGTTCAGTTATTTCAAATGATGATATTACCATCATCGTAGACTATGGTCTGACTGTGCCGGCCAACACCATTGATTCATTCTATCCCCAAAGACCCTTTGACCCCCAAAACACAGCAGCTCACTTGACCAACAGCTGGGCAGAGTGTGTGTTGCTCCTTTAGGCAAAGGAAAGAAACACGTGAATTACTACAGCAAATACCCAGCTGTAAAAAACAGATAACGTGTCAAACGGAAACGGCAGGAAGGGCCCCTGGGCTGCGGCGGTCCTCAAAGCAAATAAATAAATGTGAAATCCAGAACTGAACTGAACAAACGGAACAGAATGGCGAGTTCCCTCTGCAGGGAAACGTTGACCGGCATGTGCTTTTGCAGGTAAGGGTGGGTTAGGGAGGTTCGTCCAGGCTGGGCCCACAGCCGTACCTAATTCCTACAGTAAGAGTGCGGAGCTAAGATGGGGGTCTCCATGTTCTGTATTTATGCCTCATTCCTTAGGAACTAAAAGGAAATCGCTGATCCTAGTTCAACACTCCTACTTCGAGGTGCTCAGATACCGCATGTATGTGGGCCCCAGACTGTGTCTGTAACAGGGAAGTAGGGATATGGAGATAGGTGATGTGATCAGCAGTTTTTTTTTTTTTTTTTTTTTTTTGCTTCAGTTCACATTCACTTCTATTCTTCGCCCACCGAGAGAAGCACAGACACATTTCAGGTTGTCAGAGCAGCAGGCGATCCTGTAACTGTAACTGCAACGCGGAGAAGAGACGTGTGAGGATGAGTTGTTCCGCATCTCTGAGAGATAAGAAATGTCCCAGTTTTTGCAATGATACAGAAAGTACAAAAAGCCAACCTGGATAAGGTTTTCACAAAATAACTCTTGGATATTGAAATATTATCTCTAACCTCAGTAACCTTCTAGAGTAATAAGAAATTGGACACATTGTGTCATCTTTCCACAGTGATATTTGCACTTAGGCCTACAGTTTTTTTTTATTATTACATTTTTAATTGTGGGTAATTTCTAAATATTGCAGTGCAACCACACCTCCCCCACACCCCACACACCCCACACACCAATTTCTAGCCAATGGCAATTCCCAAAACACAGAACTCTAAAAGAGTTTTCAAGGAATGCTTTATCGATAATGCATGTGGCTAGAGACAGCACTGTACGATAATTTCCTTTGTGGAAATTTCATGAGGTTTACAGAGCAATATTTCTGTTTTGTGGGAATGCAGAATTGGACCATTTTCTCGTGCTCTGGTCAATGTTATTATTATTATGATTATTATTTAGAAAATTGGAAAAGCACGCCATTAATCCCCGCATGGGCTGAGTTTCTGCGTTCCCATGGAGATAAGTTGCCGACGTTATTTTAATTAAGGACTCTCTTAGGAAAAGAAAAAGCCACCTCCCTTCGGACAGAGAAGCCACGTCGGATCAGGATAGGGTGACACAGAGCAGGTACCCCTCCCCCTTTGCAAAGCTTCATGAGAATGGAATCCAACAACCGTAGAGAGGATTTATGATTCATAATTATTTCCATTAGCTGCGACCGATCGTGTCAAAGAGAACAATACAGAAGTTAAGTCCTGTGCTAATGCCATGAAAAAGGAACACAGAGGTGACTCAAATCGAGCCAGCGAAAACTTGAACGGACATTAAAGGTATTTAAAGCTTAAGTTTATTTATTTATTTATTTATTTATTTATTTATTTATTTATTTATTTTCCTATCAGGCTACCGTACAAAACATTCCTGGAATTTAAATACTTAGTTTAGCGCACTGAAACAGAAGAACCGTTATATATGACTGCACAAATGGTATTTCGTTTGCTCTCCTGAAAGGGCACCAATTCACGAGTCAACATTAACCAACATTAATAAACCGTAAATGTCATCCATTTGCATATGTCCTAACGGCAAGGGGCCTAATTTATTATGATAATCAACCAACGCAATTTGGAAATGCAAATAGCGTTTATTGACAAAACAAATCCCATGCAAATTAAGTCGTGTCAGAGGGATGGCGGAAAATGTTTTGTGTCACATAAAAAAACATAAATTTTAATGATTATATAATCCCATAACTGAACCATGATACACTTTAGGGTACGAAATAATACATTTTAGAATATGGCATTAAAACTAGGCACTGGTCAGAAACAATGTTAAAATCTTCAACTTGGGCATGGTTTGGAGTTTAATTTAGATTGACAAATACACAACACCAGACGAGAAACCGTTCCATATTATTTTAATAGTGTCTTGCGTTGCACCCCCTTTATTTAATGTAGGCAAACGCGACCTTTTGTTTTCAAAAATCCCTGCACAGGCTTTCAGATCGATAGTCCGGACAGATAATTTCTGCGACCAACAGGTCATGTACTGTGAGCCCTGTCAATTGAAAAAAAAGAATTTCGAACTATGCTATGAAAAGAATTTAGAACCCTGCTATGAAATGAATTTAGAACCCTGCTATGAAAAGAATTTAGATCCCTGCTATGAAAACATTTTTTTAGAGTTCCGGCAGTGAATTAGTGCTGATCCTTGTTTTTGCTGCCAGTAAGTACGGGCGTATTAATATGGAACTTGCGTTAGAAGCGAGAAAGATTTATCAGCCGTTTAGAATTTTTGATAAATGCTTAGAAATTCTGTTGTCGTGAACTCTAAACATAAATCTATCAATGAGAGAACTGCATACATACCATGTTTATACTAGCCCCGTAGATATATTGTGAAGGATCCTATGTCAAAAATCTAAGGTGCTACAAACAAATGAACCTTAAGCATGTGTAGCTAAATATGAAAATTAGGTATATATTATTATTATTATTATGATTGCTGTTGCTAATACCTCATAGGTTTTGTGGTTCTCACAGCATGTTGATGATGTGGACAGTTAATGTCACAGTTCCAACGATGAAAACCCACAATCAGTTTATGCTGCCTTGGCCTTTTAATTCCAAACACTATGCGAGAACTCGATTGGCGGACTAAGGGGGGGGGAAAAAAAGAAAAGCCCTCTCTATTCCGCCCACAGAGACGTCTTACGAAGAGACAGACGTCCCTTCTTCACCCGCCTGTTTCTGACAGACAGCTCCCATTCTCCCGGAGAACGGGGGTGACGGATGCCTATTGAAGGCTTCCTTTCAGAGGTCGCTCAGGGGGCGGGGGGGTGACGGAGCAGAGAGAAGGGAGACGCGGCTGCCGCTACGTCTCCTCAGAGGTCGATCGATCTCCGAGCGCGAGGCGGGGGCGGCTCCCGCGGCCGGGGCGGGGATCTCTCTCCTCCGCATCCCCGACTCCGAGTCGCCGCGGACGGGAGAATCTGCCGCTCGCTGGGTAAGTCGATAAGCGGAATAGTGCCCGGCCTAAACGTGCGCCTCCCTCGCGGCAATCAGCCGGCTGGCCGTCTGACAACCCCCCCGGCGAAATTTATGCCACCCCCTAACGTGCTGCTCGGGGGGGGGGGACTGGACAAAGCGGCGGTGCTCAACATGCTACGCTGGCGGCGGGGGCGATCTGCGGAGCCGCAGTCGATACCGGCCCGGCGCAAATCCCAAGCGGACCATAAAGTGTCTGTATGATGGATACTGGAGCGGGCCGAACACACCAGCGCGGTTTGATTACCACACACCCGGACACGCCCGCAGCAGCAGCACCACCCCCACCCCCCCACCCCCCCCCACCCCCCGCGACCGGTCCCGGCTTCTCTCTCATTCCCCTTTTTAACGGAAGAGGAACGACGCCCTGTCACTTTTTTTGTTTTTTACTGTACTTAGACTCCGCTTTTAATTTTATCGCCACGTCCGTTTGTTTTCCAGAAAACCCCTCGGTCACGGCATGTAATTACCACCCCACACACGCAGGTGGCGGTGTATTCTTCTGTATCCCTTAAATCAGAGTAGCACTCCTAAAGGGTGGACGAATGAACTGTGCCCGCATGGAAACACCGGCTCAGGGCCCTCGCCAACGTTCCGCTCTGCTGCCCCCTGTAGGTGGCATTGCACCCTACATCGCTCAGTCCCTTCGCCATAGCGGGTGGACTTCTACAGCCGAGACAAGAAGGGAGGAAGGCGAAGTAGACAGCGAGCGATGCTGTGTCACAATAAATACCAACGATTATTATTGTCACCGATTTTTAAAGTTTGAAGGTGCCATATATCCTCAGTGACAGAGGTTGGTTCCGAGCCCGGCTTGTCATCTTCTATAGCCTCTTCTGTGTCTAATCCCCCCACTGTGGCTGGGTACAGATGGACAGACACTGACAGACAGACAGACAGACATTACATTACATTACATTACAGGCATTTAGCAGACGCTCTTATCCAGAATGACGTACAACAAGTGCAGACAGACCCTGGCAGGAGGGGTGGTTCTCCTGCGAGGGGTGCGTGCTCACCACAGCCCCTCCCCCCCAAATTCGATTTCCTGGACAGCAGAGCCTCACACTTCAGAGCCGGGGGGGGGGGGGGGGTTACAGCAGGCAGGAGGGCTGGGGGAACAATCGGGAGGGAGGGGCTGTGAACAAGGTGGTATTCGGCATCTAATAGCGCTTATAATAAATAAACAAAAGCAGGTAATACTGCTGCCGTGGATGCGCCTGATGTTTTACGACTAAGCCTGGGTTGACTCAGAACATGTTCTCAGTTTCCAGCCGCAACAAAAAAGGTTTTTCTTTCCTTCGCAAACACTTCATCAATCACCAGAAATGGGAAAAATAAGAAAGACTCCCATTTAGGTGGAAGTCAGAATCAAGGATGAATTCTGATGGAACTGCGGCTGCAGTCATACAGACCGGTTTGCGAGAGGCTGTGTCTGTTTGAATATGATGCTGTGTGTGTGTGTGTGTGTGTTTGTGAGTGTGTGTGTGTGTGTGCATGCACATGTGCGTGTGTGTGTTTGTGTGCGTGTGTGTTTGAGTCTGTGTGTGTGTGTCTATGTGTTTGTGTGTGTGTGTGTGTAAATGTGTGCGTATGTGTGCGTGTGTGTAAATGTGTGTGCATGTGTGTTTGTGTGTGTAAGTGTGTGTGTGTGTGTGTGTGTGCAAGTGTGCATGTGCGTGTATGTGTGTGAGTGCCTGTGTGTGTGTGGGGGTCCGTCTGGGTGTGTGTTTGCGTGAGTGCCTGGGTGCGTGTGTGTGTGTGTGCGTCTGGGTGCGTGTGCGAATGTGTGTGTGTGTGGGTGCGCGTATGTATGTGTGTGTGTGTGTGTCTGCGTGTGTAAGTGTATGTGTGTGTATGTGTGTGTAACTGTATGTGTACGTGTGTGCGTGTGTAAGTGTATGTGTGTGTGGGTGTGCATATGTGTGTGTGTGTGCGTGTAACCACATTCAGGAACGGTTCCTCAGTCGGTCCTGGTCCCGCAGGCCTGTGCCTCAGCCGTGTGTGAAGGGGAGCGCGTGGCGCTCACACGCTGATGAACCGATGGACTGACATCACAGCGCCGCTCTCAGCCCTCTCTCACGTACGGGCTGGAGCGCATTCATAAAACGGCCCTCAGATCCGCGCCTGACTTCTGCCCCCGCCGGGGAAGCGTGTGGCGGTAATGAGTGCCGCGCGGGATTGATGTCCTGACACCGGGATCCCGGGGGAGGGGGGCGGGGGGGTGGGGGGGGGGGGGCGGGGGGGGCGGGGGGGGACGGGGGGTCCGATCTGGGTCGTGGTGGGCATGGTGCAGTAAATTGGTAATCAATGCACGCATTAAAGAGGACCCCTGCTATCGACGGAAATCAAGTCATTTTGAGGGAGTAAATTTCAGCCCCGTCAGTGACAAGAAATAAATAAACAACAACAAAAAAAACAAATACAGTTCAGTGTCAGGATACACACTGCTAAAGGATGGGCATGTTTATGTGCGTGTTGGGGGGGGGTGGTGGGAGTGGAGTCTGTGGGTGCGGTTAGCGGGGGAAGGGATGGAAAGACATACAGAATTAAAGGATGGCCACTGTGGGGGATCGAAGTGGATTCTATGGGTGAGGTTGGATGGTGTGTGTGGGTGGGTTAATGTATAAAGCCAGCATCATCCTCAGTGCATTCCTGGCCCCACGCTCACATGACAGAGAGAACGCACGCAGGTGCCAACTGCCATTACCGGCGGCGTGCGGTGAGAGGCGTTAACTCCGCCCGAACGGCTCCGCTCGCGGCGCAGAGCCGGATCACTGCCGTACTCCACCGCTACGCTCCGCATTATGAACTGCCAGTCCCACTCAGCCAGTCCACAAATAATCTCAATCGCTAATCTATTTTTTTTTTTTTTTTCCCGAACGTGCGTTCTGACAGGGTAATAACCGCGATGCGCGTGCGGTGCGCAGCGCCCGTTTCAGAAATCTGCGTTTATGCATATCGCCGCGGTAACGGTTCCCGTAGCGTCCGTCCATCGCGCCCCCCCCTCCCCGCTCCCCCCCCGGCCCGACGCCGTAGCTTTTTACGGTGACAGGCGAACACAGGAGCGCACGGTTTGATGTTCTCCGCGAAACACGCAGTTTTATGGGTGACATAAAGAGGGGGAGAGCAGGAGGAGGAGGAGGAGGAGGAGGGGTAATGATGGGGGATAATTACGCCACAGACGCTCTTCCTCCCCGGCAGCTTCCAGCACCACGGAGAGCTCAGCCACAAGTGCACTTACACACGGAGACAGGCTGAACAGCACACACACACACACACACACATACACACACACGCACACGCACACGCGCACGCACACGCACACACCACCGCACACACACACACACACACACACACGCACACGCACACACATACACACACACAGACACACACGCAAAAGCTCAAGGGTAGGAGTAATAAATTCTGGGAAACCCACCCGACTTCAAGCCATCTTAAATAATTGATCAGAGAGAACATGGCGTCTGACATCACATCACACATCTCCGCCACCAGAACCAGGGAAACCACGGTAACAGATTGATACATTTGTGCTTTAAAAAAATTATGATTGATTTCTGTATGATCACTGTCCACTGCGCATATATGAATTAGGCATTCCGTTTCGATTCAACAATCATTTGAGTAAGTTCTTCCCAAAAAACCACAAAATAATGAACAAACATGGCAGACAGTTCTGCAGCAGTAGAAGATGCCATGTTAAAATGATGTCCAGGTGTTTTCCTACTATTTTCTCAACAGCATGAAACTGGAAAGAATGAGAAACGCAATCCTAATAGCTCGTGTGACTTCTGTAAGATACAGTGCTTCTAGTTAGCTAGCTATAGGGTGACTGTATATCAGATTTTTAAAAAAGAGGACAGGGGTGGTTGGGCATTATGAACAAAATGCTAGGCTATTAATATACAGTCCATGGAACAAGCAAACCCTGACCAGAAATCTTTAGGAATTTAGCAATCCTGACTTGTTGGTTGCAAAATAAAAAAAAGAAATATCAGGGAAAAAGAGGATGTCGGGTCAGCCTAGCTAGCTAGTTACCCAAGCCTTTAATCATAACTTCGGCCGAGTTTGGCTGGTTCATCGGTCATGGCTTCTGGGTACAGCAGACCTGGTGTCAGTCAGTGAGCTAGCAGAAGAGCAAATATTTAGAAAAGCTGTCATTAGCTGCCAGCTAGCTCATTAACTCCCATGAACATAAATGTATTATGACACGTAACTTATCACAGGGGGCTAATGACAATGTGCCAGACCTCAGTGTCACGTGTCACAGAGAGCATTTTTTATCCTTAGAAGAGTGGGATCTGAATAAGAATATATTACACGCAGTCTAATAAGTCTAACAATGCTGACAGGCTAATTAAAAAGCTCTCCGGGTAAACTCTCTCCTCAGATTTAGCATGGTCTTTCGGGTAGAATTTGAGTCACAAATTTGGCAATACTTTTTAGTAAGTGAATAGAAAGTATGTGTATATTTCCAACATACTGCACACGCGCACAATAAACAGCACACACTAAATAAAATGTACGCCGTACATACCTTAATTGAACTGTATGTAGTACGTGGTTTTGGATATTTGTTTTCTTATCTGTTGAAGACCGGGATGGTGAAGCATTATGTTTTCAAAAACAAAAATAAATATCCATTTTCTTGCCAACGAGTGTCATACTTTTCATTTTAGCGATATGCTGTATAAATAATTGAAAATGAATATTAAACCTGCACCTTATCTGCCAGGTTTTTGCATTATCTGGGTGAGCTAGCTGGCCAGGAGGACTCTCTAAGTTGCTGGCAGTTCTAAAATAAAAAATAAAAAAATAAAAAAAGTCCTCAGGCTGGAACAGTTTGTTACTGGAGGCTCCTATCGGTTAAGATGCATTATCAGGGACTGTGGGTACGATTTGCGAAAAAAACAATTCATTTAAGGAGGTGATGGTGGGGGCTGGTGGTGGTGGGGGGGGTGGGGAGAACTGGAAGAGATAATTCAAGCACAGAGCCAGGCATGAACATTTAGGGTGGTGATGGTGGGGGCTGGTGGAGTTTTGGGGGGGGGGGGGGGGTGAACTGGAAGAGATAATTCAAGCACAGAGCCAGGCGTGAACATTTAGGGTGGTGATGGTGGGGGCTGGTGGAGTTTTGGGGGGGGGGGGGGTGAACTGGAAGAGATAATTCAAGCACAGAGCCAGGCGTGAACATTTAGGGTGGTGATGGTGGGGGCTGGCGGTTGGTGGCGGTCGAGGTGCTGGGGGTGGAGGGGGGGGTGGGGTTGAACTGGAAGAGATAATTCAAGCGCGGAGCCCAGAGTGAGCGTTGACAGGAAGTGAAAAGCGCGTATGTGAGTGCGGGAGGAAGCCGTCCGTCAGTGAACGGGGTGATAATGTATGTGAGGCAGAGCGGTGTCACACTGGGGATCAGTCAGACACCAGGCCCCTGCGCTCTGACGACGGGGGCAGGGCTGTTCCCCAGGGCCTCTCTCTACGGGGCTTCGTCTCAATTACGCTTCTCCGGGTGGCTGTGATGGTGAGCTTGGCTCTGTTTCTGGAGAGAGTCGTGGGCATTGCCCTGTTTCCAGAGTCAGCAGTGGACCCGGTTCCGTTTCTGGAGAGACCTGTGAGCTTGGCTCTGTTTCTGGAGAGAGTCGTGGGCATTGCCCTGTTTCCAGAGTCAGCAGTGGACCCGGTTCTGTTTCTGGAGAGAGCTGTGAGCATTGCTCTGTTTCTGGAGCGAGCCATGAGCTTGGTTCTGTTTCTGGAGAGAGCTGTGAGCTTGGCTCTGTTTCTGGAGAGAGTCGTGAGCATTGCCCTGTTTCCAGAGCCAGCAGTGGACCCGGTTCTGTTTCTGGAGAGAGCCATGAGCTTGGTTCTGTTTCTGGAGAGAGCTGTGAGCCTGGCTTTGTTTCTGGAGAGAGTCGTGGGCATTGCCCTGTTTCCAGAGCCAGCAGTGGACCCGGTTCTGTTTCTGGAGAGGGCTGTGAGCTTGGTTCTGTTTCTGGAGTTAGCTGTGAGCTTGGCTGTTTCTGGAGTCATAAGCCTGACACTGTTTCTGGAAAGTGTGCTTTAGTGTGCACAAGTATGTGTGCATACTGATTTTCTGCCTGTACCTGTATGTGCTCATATAAATCGCTCTGCATAAGAGCATTTGCTAAATGCCTAAATATATATATATATATATATATATATATATATATTTTTTTTTTAAAACAGGATTTTATTCCACGCACTTAACGTCAGTGTAGCGTACCACACAGAGGAGACAGGAAAGATTAATTCAACCGGAGGGGAGCTTCCCTGATCCATGGGGCCTAGGGGTGGGTTCCACGAAAGCAGTGTTAGCGTGTTAGCCACGGCTGCCCACGCTGGGCCTAAGGGAAAGGTACGCTACGCTAACAGAGCCATTTTCAGCTGATTTGCATGCGGGGCTGCGGGGCAAGCTGTCGATATGATTTGGGAAAGCACGCCTCAGGATGGATTCACCTCCCGTTTACGGGGATCCTTGCCAAAGTTAAGTACAGAATCTGCGTTTTGGGAATTCATTTTAAAATCACACGAAAGCGCACGCGTACAGGCACAGACACACACGTGCACACATGTACAGAAACACGCACAGACTTGTTTCTTTGGATTTCACCCATTTGATATACCAATGTGCAGATCGTCTATACATTTCTACTTCAGCACGTGGGGTAACATACAAAATGAATCTATGCACGACTCAGAAAGAACCTCACATTTGGACAAGTCTACTCTATGTCCCTATTTTTCATAAAAATCCAAAAGGCAGGCCACAAACCAGTGGTTTCCAAATTGTACGGTCAGAAAAGAACCCTCTGATTGGTCCCAAGGGCTGCTGCACTGTGCTTTGGACCAATCACCTCTCACTTCATTGGAAAGAGTAAAACGCAGACGTAGGGATCTCAAACCGTTTGCACACACACCTCGTCTCCAGGGCTCTTCAGCTGGGTGCTTAGAGAAAATAAACCAGGAAAGCCGGGAAGCTCTGCAGATCCCTGGTTTAGGAGGAACACAGGAACCGCACGTATAGGCACACACGACCATCTGTGCGTCCCACACGGGGCGCGTCAGTAAACGGGTAGTCCGTGAGTCCTTGCAAGTGCTGGTTTGAGTTCATGAAACCAACTAGCCCCGGTGTGATGATACCAATACACCACACACAGAGATACAGATATTCAGATCTGAACATGGTGTGTTGATATCGGTACAGCACACAGATATTGAGAACTGCACACAAAGCATTGATACCGGTACAGCATACAGATATTCAGATCTGTACACAGTGTGTTGATATCAGGACGGCACATGTGCATATTCAGATCTGTACACGGTGTGTTGATACCAGGACAGCACACGCAGATATTGAGATCTGTACACACTGTGTTCATACCGCTACAGCACGCACAGATATTCAGACCTGCATGCGGTACATTGATACCAGTACAGCACACAGATATTGAGATCCTCACGCAGTGCATTGATACCAATACAGCACACAGATATTGAGATATTCACACGGTGCATTGCTATCAATACAGCACACACAGATACTGAGACCTGCACACATAGCGTTGATACAGGTACAGCACACTCAGACACTGAGATCTGCACACATAGCGTTAGGGTACAGCACACTCAGACACTGAGATCTGCACACATAGCGTTGATACAGGTACAGCACACTCAGACACTGAGATCTGCACACATAGCGTTGAT
Organism: Anguilla anguilla; assembly: GCF_013347855.1. Lineage (NCBI taxonomy): Eukaryota > Metazoa > Chordata > Actinopteri > Anguilliformes > Anguillidae > Anguilla > Anguilla anguilla. Next base: position 3,691,302 of record NC_049214.1, on the reverse strand, counting down.
ACAGGTACAGCACACTCAGACACTGAGATCTGCACACATAGCGTTGATACAGGTACAGCACACTCAGACACTGAGATCTGCACACATAGCGTTGATACAGGTACAGCACACGCAGACACTGAGATCTGCACACATAGCGTTAGGGTACAGCACACACAGATACTGGGATCCTCACACATAGCGTTGATACAGGTACAGCACACTCAGACACTGAGATCTGCACACATAGCGTTGATACAGGTACAGCACACGCAGACACTGAGATCTGCACACATAGCGTTAGGGTACAGCACACACAGATACTGGGATCCTCACACATAGCGTTGATACAGGTACAGCACACTCAGACACTGAGATCTGCACACATAGCGTTGATACAGGTACAGCACACTCAGACACTGAGATCTGCACACATAGCGTTGATACAGGTACAGCACACTCAGACACTGAGATCTGCACACATAGCGTTGATACAGGTACAGCACACTCAGACACTGAGATCTGCACACATAGCGTTGATACAGGTACAGCACACTCAGACACTGAGATCTGCACACATAGCGTTGATACAGGTACAGCACACTCAGACACTGAGATCTGCACACATAGCGTTGATACAGGTACAGCACACTCAGACACTGAGATCTGCACACATAGCGTTGATACAGGTACAGCACACTCAGACACTGAGATCTGCACACATAGCGTTGATACAGGTACAGCACACTCAGACACTGAGCTTCTCCCACTGAAACGCGAGGCCTGTCCTCTCACTGAGAACGATCACGGAACGTTCGGCGAGCCCGCGACTCCGGCACGATCCCGCCATCGAGCGCGGGGGCCCCCCGTCGCCCGCCCTCTGCCTTCCTGTGGAATATTGGTTTCATTTCATTTTTGGCGTGGGCATTTATCAGCCTGACAAATGGACGCTTTTGTCTCCTGGTCTTTGTTTGGCACGCTCAAACTGGGCCCTGCCAATAAATAAAACATTAATGGGGGGAGCGGAGAGGGGGATGGGGGCGGAGGGGGGGGGAGATTGGGGGGCAACAGGCAATGGCAACGAGAAACATGTTATCTCTGGCTGTTCCTCTCTCTCTCTCTCCCTCTCTCTCTCCCTCCCTTCTCCCTCTCTCTCTCTCCATCTATCGGAGAAAAGAAGGTTTCTGTTAATCCACTGGGGGTTTCAGCACATACTGCTGTAATTACATTCCCCTCCACCCTCTCTCTCTCTCTCTCTCTCCCTCCCTCCCTCCCTCACCACCCCCCCCCCCCCACACCCCACCTCCAACCCCCCCTCCCCCTTCCCTCTCTCTGTGTCAACACAGCGAAGCTCCATGATACTTCAGAGAAAGGGACTCACTTCAATATGAAACCCGTTCATTACCTCCCCCTTCACCGGCCTATCCTGCTCCAATAAAGCTGTAAGAGATAGGAGGCTTTTATTACTGCGCCCCCCCCCCCCCCCCCAGCCCCCAGTGCTCCCATCCCTGTTGGCCTCAGATGCCTCATTCAAAAACACAAAAAGAAAAGATAACCCCCAAAAATAAAATAAAAATAAAAACAGAAAAAAAACCACTGCTTCAGCATCGGGACGGTTTTTCCTAACGAATGAGGCGTCGGACGTGTGACCACCACACTGTCCCATGACTCCCTGCTCCCCTAATTCTTACCCTCCCACCCCCCCACCCCCCGGTCTCCATGGGATGGGACAGGGCGAGCTGTAAAATGCATCCTTCGCGATAGCCGCGTAAGCCAGCCAAAGACATCTCTCTCTTGTTTATTCCTTTTGAAATCCGGCACATTGTCTGGAATGGAAATTGATAATAAAGTGGAAATTCGAACGAGCTTATCACACGCAGCCAGTTAAAAGTGTTTTTTTCTTTTTTTTTTTTCTTCCCTTTGCTGCCGCTTTGTTCCACGCGTCTGTTGTGTGCGTTCGCCGCTTGAAGATAATGGCTTCGGACAATGCGTTATATTGAGCGGATTGTTCCGAGCGGTGGGCCTATTCAATCCAACCGCAGAGCGCCTTTTTTCTTTTTTATGTTGTGTCCGCGGCTTTTTGAGTAATGAATCGGAGCGGGACGTTCTCAGGCGTTTCGACACTCGCACGACCTCACCCGCCATGCACCCGCTGAAATTAAGCATGTCCGGGGGGGGGGGGGGCAGAAAGAGAGGGGAGGGGGGGGAGAGAGAGAGAAAGAGAGGGGAGGGGGGAGAGAGAGAGAGAAAGAGAGGGGAGGTGGGAGAGAGAGATAGAGCATAGTATAATATAGTAATAGTATAGTAGAGTAATGGTACTTAGTAGTTAATTTAATAGTTAATACATGTTATATTACTGCCATGTACGTCATTGTTGTTGGTGCTTGTTTTTTTTAAATAAATATAAATACTTACTATGGTTCTCCATTTAATTACACATATATTAGGAACAAATTTGTATTATTTCATCATTAGGCTATACATTACAAGGGGGGGTGGGTCATAGGAAATATACAAGTTATAAAGTCTATATAACACTGTTGTAAGCATGCCATAACAGTTGTTATAACCTGTTCGGACAGTTCTTGACAAATGACACGACACAGGCATAAATGAGTAACATCTAAAATTTCAGTAAAATACTCTTCTTTACAGCGTGACAGCACAAAACGTTTGGCACCGGTAATCAAACCCTTTGTGATAATGTACTCTAACTCACGTCAAATATGAAAATATTGGAACATAACTCCCTCTGATTTCTCCAGCCGTCTCTCTCCCGCATCTGCAGCCGGAGGAAAACTTTTATTAAAAGAAGGAAATCATATTTATTACACATCATTATGTAGTGCTCTCTAAGACTGCCTGCCTGATGCAACAAATACATTTTTCCTCCGCTCACTGCGCGAACAGGACTGACACCTGCTGGTAGACAGCCAGGGTGGCGGTACAGTACAGTGACGGAAGAACTGGGCCTGTTTCTCCAAAGATTGCAGGTTTGAATAAAATCTCCAGCTGTATGAATTCAGTGCAGCTTTATTTGTATCGCACTTGTTACAGAGACACTGTCACAAAGACAACTTTCTGACATGCAATGGACTGTATCTCAGAAATCTAGCTGTGCATGCCACTCTGAATACATTACATTACAAGCACCAGAGCTTACACAGCTTTTACACTAGCATTTACACTGCGCCCCATTTACACAGCTGGATATATACTGAAGCAATGCAGGTTAAGTGCCTTGCTCAAGGGTACAACGGCAGTGTCCTACCTGGGAATCGAACCTGTGAGCTTTAGGTTACAAGACCAGCTCCTTACCCATGATACTACACTGCTGCCCTACTCTCAGCAGGTTACTCCACTCGTATGTGCAGTGGGGCAGCCTAGTGGTAGTGTGTTCTACTGACAAATGTAGAGTTGCTGGTTTGAGCCCCTAGTGGGCACACAGGGATGCTGACTTGCATCTGGAGATGCGACGTTGGGTCTCTACACGCAAAGAAAGAACTCTGCTGTTGGCTCCTTAACCAAAAACAAACTGCTCCCTTGAGCAAGGCCCTTAACCTGAAGAGAAAAAAAACTGTTCTACCAAGGGCTTTACCCCCGTTCTGTCACTCCCGGGCATTTCTCCAGGAAAAAGATAAACATGTTCTCAACGGAGCTTCCCTGGTTAAATAAAAGATTTAAAAAACAAAACAACTGGGTAAGTGTCCAGGCAGAATGGTGGACCCACTCCAAACTAACATCCAAAACGAACTAACTAATGCTCTTTGACTGACGCGGGCAACTAAACGTGTTTTTGTCCAGTCCGAGGTGTGAGGATGGATTTCGGACGTAAAAGTGAAGGTTTTAAAAGCTGAGGAGCGTTCGGTCTGGATTTATCTGACAGGCTATTCAGCTCTTTTTGTAGTGCGTTCTAAATCACGCAGCCGAGATTTACCGAACTCGTGCTCACTGCAAAAGGTTCTAAACTCCTAGCCTACATCCTGCCGTTCTGGAGATCCCAGGGGCACAGCCAGAACAGCTAGCACTGGATAGCATAGTTCACATTAGCATTGGTTATTCAGTGATGTCACATATTAACTCTCTGGTCCAGGAGTGTCATTCGCCAGGTCTGGCGGCTCTACCATTTATATTAACCAAGTGAGCGCAGTCATGTTCCCCAACTGCACATATGCAAGTCACTCTCGATGAGCATCTCAAATCGAATGCACTGTAAAACAATGCAATATATCCCATGCTATTTTTTAACCACATTTTAATATCTTCAGAGCAGTTCTAGTTTTAGGTATTTTTATGAAGTGTCCTGCGTGGTCCTCCCTCCAGATACCAAACTGCATTATTACGTTCCAGTTCGGTGGTTCCCGCCCGGGAAGGGGATGGCGGAAGATGAAGCATGCAGAGACGCGGCTCGGGGTTCCTTTGAGAGGGGAAAGGGAGCCATTTAGCCAGCACAGGCTCTCTCACTTGGGCACAGCCGGATGAATGGAGAGCAGGGTAAACGCTGAGCCGAACACATTCGCTACACCCGCACGCAACGTTCCCACAATGCACCGCCACCACTATCGCCTCCGCTCTCCGCCACCAGCACTGGCTCTCTGAGCTGATCAAATGCAGCAGAAAATGTACTTTTTAAAACCTTGTGGTGCTATTTTTCTTCTACAATATACTATTATCTTCTGTGACACTGCATGTATTTGGACTTCCATAAAGCATGTTATAAAAGTACCACACGAGAGACTCACAGTCAGACTTGAAGTCAGTTGGAATTACACACGTTATTACAGAGTACGTTCAAAACGGGCTTGAGGGTAAAACACAAAGTGACAGTAGGAGGCATTGCATCTGAGCAAGGTATCATGGGAAATGGAGTCCCACCAGAATCAGTTTTTTTGAGTCCTCTGTTGTTTTTTTTGTATTTACATAAATGGTCGGGATTTGGATATTAGAATCTAAAAGTGGGTGGAAACCTGGCATTCAATATAGCAAAATGCAATGTTCTGCATGTGGGAAATAAAAAATTTAAAGACAAGAATATTTTATGCGAGGAAAACAGTTTTTATGCGTTCAATTTGAAAAAGACTTGGGGGTAGTAGGCTAGTTCATAAACGTCTATCAGGACATTGCTGTAGCAGTAAAAACAAAAAAACAACAAGAAACAAAGGATGCTGGGATATACAGCAGAAAGTATTGAGTATAAATCAAAGGACGTTATATTGATGTTACACAATGACTTTGTCAGACCACACTTAGAGCATTGTGCGCAATTCGGGGCTCCAACCTACAAGAAAGATGTAGAAGCTCTGGAAGAACTGCAATGAAAGGCAGCTAAATTGGCTCCCGGTATGAAATGGAAAAGTTATGAGAAAAGACATAAGATACTTCATCTCTTCTTCAAGCTTTGTAAAGGAGACTAAGGGGATTTTATTGTGGATTTTAAATTCATAAAAGGGATTAACAAAGTGAACTACAATAGATTTTTCAGCTCGAGTTCTGTCTGCAGAACAAAGGAGCAAAGTGGAATTTAGCAAAAGGTAAATTCCACACAAATATCAGGAGGTTTTTATTTTTATTTTTATTTTTTTTAAGACTACGCTGTCTCTGTGTGGAAAAAACTTGTCAGGTTGTGTAGTTGAAGCAGAGACCCTCGAGCGGATCAAGTCCAGGCTTGACACAGTGCTAGATAATCCCTAGAATCTGATTGAGAGCAGAGAAATTAATTTTGTGAAGAAAAATATTGATTTCAATAGCAAAACTTAAGAATTTTGAGTTTGGAACAAAAAGGAAAAAATATTGCTAGTATTTTTTTTCTACGTCTTTGCAAACTATTTGTTGTGTTTGATACTTGATGCAATGTTTTGTTTGAAACCTTGTTTGAACAAATCTGATTCTATAGCAGAGCAGCGCTAAGCAACATAACCGATCATGTTCAGTGTTAAACCAACCCATGAGCACATATGGTCCTTATTAGACTCATGTGCACTGTGTTAGAGTCGAATTAAGACCGGACGTTTTACTGTGCAGTTTAAATGATTTGTTTCTAGCATAGCTGGGAAAGTGACCACACAAGTAATTCTCTTCCAAAAACAGGGAATGGTGTACAGGTCAATATCCAGCATAGCAGCTTGTATAGGTCAATATTTATCATAGCAGCACGTATAGGTCAATATGCAGCATAGCAGCACGTATAGGTCAATATGCAGCATAGCAGCTTGTATAGGTCAATATGCAGCATAGCAGCACGTAGCTATAGGTCAATATTTATCATAGCAGCACGTATAGGTCAATATGCAGCATAGCAGCACGTATCGGTCAATATGCAGCATAGCAGCACATAGGCTATAGGTCAATATGGAGCATAGCAGCACATATAGGTCAATATGCAGCATAGCAGCACATAGGCTATAGGTCAATATGCAGCATAGCAGCACATAGGCTATAGGTCAATATGCAGCATAGCAGCTTGTATAGGTCAATATGCAGCATAGCAGCTTGTATAGGTCAATATCCAGCATAGCAGCATGTATAGGTCAATATCCAGCATAGCAGCTTGTATAGGTCAATATCCAGCATAGCAGCACATACAGGTCAATATGCAGCATAGCAGCATGTATAGGTCAATATGCAGCATAGCAGCTTGTATAGGTCAATATCCAGCATAGCAGCACATACAGGTCAATATGCAGCATAGCAGCACGTATAGGTCAATATGCAGCATAGCAGCATGTAGCTATAGGTCAATATGCAGCATAGCAGCATGTAGCTATAGGTCAATATGCAGGATAGCAGCTCGTACAGGTCAATATGCAGCATAGCAGCTTGTATAGGTCAATATGCAGCATAGCAGCACGTATAGGTCAATAACCAGCATAGCAGCTCGTATAGGTCAATATGCAGCATAGCAGCATGTAGCTATAGGTCAATAACCAGCATAGCAGCTCGTATAGGTCAATATGCAGCATAGCAGCTTGTATAGGTCAATATGCAGCATAGCAGCATGTATAGGTCAATATGCAGCATAGCAGCTTGTATAGGTCAATATGCAGCATAGCAGCA
>NC_049214.1:3546770-3679270 GCF_013347855.1 Anguilla anguilla | reverse complement strand
TGGCAGAGGAAAAGATCAGTTAAACCGGCAGAGGAAACGATCAGTTAAACTGGCAGAGGAAAGGATCAGTTAAACTGGCAGAGGAAAGGATCAGCTAAACTGGCAGAGGAAAAGATCAGTTAAACTGGCAGAGGAAAAGATCAGTTAAACCGGCAGAGGAAAAGATCAGTTAAACCGGCAGAGGAAAAGATCAGTTAAACCGGCAGAGGAAACGATCAGTTAAACTGGCAGAGGAAAGGATCAGTTAAACTGGCAGAGGAAAGGATCAGCTAAACTGGCAGAGGAAAAGATCAGTTAAACTGGCAGAGGAAAAGATCAGTTAAACTGGCAGAGGAAAAGATCAGTTAAACTGGCAGAGGAAAAGATCAGTTAAACCGGCAGAGGAAAAGATCAGTTAAACCGGCAGAGGAAACGATCAGTTAAACTGGCAGAGGAAAGGATCAGTTAAACTGGCAGAGGAAAGGATCAGCTAAACTGGCAGAGGAAAAGATCAGTTAAACTGGCAGAGGAAAAGATCAGTTAAACTGGCAGAGGAAAGGATCAGCTAAACTGGCAGAGGAAAATATCAGTTAAACTGGCAGAGGAAAAGATCAGTTAACCCGGCAGAGGAAAAGATCAGTTAAACCGGCAGAGGAAACGATCAGTTAAACTGGCAGAAGAAAGGATCAGTTAAACTGGCAGAGGAAAAGATCAGTTAAACTGGCAGAGGAAAAGATCAGTTAAACCGGCAGAGGAAAAGATCAGTTAAACCGGCAGAGGAAACGATCAGTTAAACTGGCAGAGGAAAGGATCAGTTAAACTGGCAGAGGAAAGGATCAGCTAAACTGGCAGAGGAAAAGATCAGTTAAACTGGCAGAGGAAAAGATCAGTTAAACTGGCAGAGGAAAAGATCAGTTAAACCGGCAGAGGAAAAGATCAGTTAAACCGGCAGAGGAAACGATCAGTTAAACTGGCAGAGGAAAGGATCAGTTAAACTGGCAGAGGAAAGGATCAGCTAAACTGGCAGAGGAAAAGATCAGTTAAACTGGCAGAGGAAAAGATCAGTTAAACTGGCAGAGGAAAGGATCAGCTAAACTGGCAGAGGAAAATATCAGTTAAACTGGCAGAGGAAAAGATCAGTTAAACCGGCAGAGGAAAAGATCAGTTAAACCGGCAGAGGAAACGATCAGTTAAACTGGCAGAAGAAAGGATCAGTTAAACTGGCAGAGGAAAAGATCAGTTAAACTGGCAGAGGAAAAGATCAGTTAAACCGGCAGAGGAAAGGATCAGTTAAACTGGCAGAGGAAAAGATCAGTTAAACTGGCAGAGGAAAGGATCAGTTAAACTGGCAGAGGAAAAGATCTGTTAAACTGGCAGAGGAAAAGATCAGTTAAACTGGCAGAGGAAAAGATAGAGCCAAAGATGCAGTGGGTGTCTCCAGTGGGTGTCTCCAGTGGGTTTCTCCAGTGAGTGTCTCCAGTGGGTGTCTCCAGTGGGTGTCTCCAGTGGGTGTCTCCAGTGAGTGTCTCCAGTGGGTGTCTGTTTAATACGTTTCCTCCACCAGCCCCGCCCCTAATCCCGCCCCTTTATCGCCTGGAAACCGTAGGGTAGCCTTTTTTGAAAGTTTTTTTGTTGTTTTTTAATTCCGAGTCAGTGTTCTAGAACTCAGTCAAGAACATTCTGAACGCATATTCGTGATCTCACACCTTAAAGGGTTAGGAAACCCCCCAGTATCCCACATGGTTTTTGGCTGGACTGCAACAGCGGTGCCAGCCCTATAAACGCGAATGTCTGTGACTGAGTGACTGAGTGACTGATGAAGTTACACCATTGGTCGGCCAAGTTATGAAGTTACACCATTGGTCGGCCGGATCACGTGTGTTAGGTCCAGCCATATGCTAGGTTTTGACCTGGTCTTGTTCCTTGGAAATATAGCATTTAAAAAAAAAAAAAGAACAGATTAAAAATTCAAATGCATGATAAAAACAAACATCTCCCACTGTCAACGCAAACCTAATTGCGCCGCCCGTAGTCTCTTTCCGTTATATTACATCAGGGCGCTGTGATGAATCGCAGCGATAAAACAATGTTATTATGAAGAAAAGAAGAAGGGAAAAAAAAAACGCAGCAAACTTGGGTCAGGGCGGTAGGCATTAGAGGGGGGAAAAGAACCGAGTTATGGTTTAATTCAGGAGCCGTATTAATTGAGACGAATCGCCGCTGTTTGTTTTTCCTCCGCGCCAGGAACGGCCCGTACTGTCTGCTTCCTCAGACAGCTTTCGGCCAAAGCGCCGCGCTCGAGTTTTCCCCCTAATTATGTTCTGCAGCCATTTATTAAATCAATTTTGGCAACCCCCTCTATAAGGGCAATAAAAGGCTTCCTTTTACACTCCTATCCAAATAGCCAAGGAAACCAAGGGAGGCAGAAGTAATTATATCTGACATCAAACAACAAAATCCCAGGCAAAAGACGTTTTTCAATGTCCTTCCGCGTCGGCTTAAAACGCTGTCTATCTGACAGGCCGTCGCCCTGGTATATCAAAGCTACAGAACCCTGCGTACTGCGTGAAATTGGTAATCTACGCACGCTAGCAGCAACAAAAAAGTCTCTATGACTACAGTTCAACACACATATATTTATATTTGTAATTCACACACAGCTCCTGGACATGTCTGGAGTTTTGTTTTGTTATTTGTTTTTTTGGGGGGTTTTTTTTAAACAAAACTGATGCAAGATAATACTCCATCCATTACCTAACCTGCTTGTTCCTGATCAGGGGTCGCGGAATTTTCTGGAGCCTATCCCAGCATGCATTGGGCGAAAGGCAGGAATACACCCTGGAAAGTTTTCCACTCCATCGCAGGGCACACACACCATTCACTCACACACTCATACTCATAGTCTTTGGACTGTTGGGTTAAATCAAGAGTACCCAAAGGAAACCCACATGGACACAAGGGAGAGCATGCAGAACGTACTGCACCACCATGCCACCCCAAGATAATACTTTTTTTTTTAAATATGCAAAAACCTTGCCTTTTTATTTAAAAATAATGAGTCGTGGCTCATAACTTTTTTCCCCCCAACACTGTTGATAAAGGTAGCCTAATCAAAATAAACAGAAGCCGTTTTAGCCGCAGTGCTAGCCTCTGCAGGAAGGCCTTGTTTGAAGGGACACCTGGGAAGTCCGGCAGGGAGGGAGGGCCTTTAAAACCAGGCTCCACGGCAGACGGAAACATCGGAAAACAACGCTCCGGTACGAGGCGGAACTTGCGGCACAACATCAGTAGCCATCCGTACAAACCTCGGCGACAGAGAGCTTTTTATAAACACTTAATCCCTTCCGAATCGCCCCCTTTTTTAACACGGGCCTGAAAGAAAATGACAAACCCAAAATAAAATGGTTACTATTCTTGAACCCTTTTCACTGCAGGCATAATCCCGGCCTCTTCTGAAAGGGCACCCCATGGGAGTTCGGTTTCCAAGAGATTGCTCTAAATGTTTCTGAAAGAAACAGAAGCTCAAACACAGTGCAAAGTGGAAGTTTTTTTTTCTCTCACCTAAAAGATTTTTTTTTTTAATGGATATGGATGCTTGCGGATGTGGCCTGGTATAAACACAATGCAGCCACATCCGCATCACTGGACAAATCCTGGTTCACATTTGGTGGTGACAACACCACCAAAAACGGAGCATTCTGCAGTGTTTTTCTGCTTCCCCAAAAGGCCATTTGGAGATTCCAAAAGAACACTTGATAATAAAATGACATTATGGGTGCTTCGAGGTGTAAAATACGATATATTATATATATAAAACATCCCTCTCCCCCTCCTTGGTCTCTCTTTGCCACCTCTGGTAGCAGCAGGTCTGGAAGATTGCAGGAAATAACTACATTAGCTGGGCGGCAGTGTAGCACAGTGGGAAAGGAACTGGGCTTGTAACCAAAAGCTCATAGCTTCAATTCCAGGGTAGGGCACTGCCGTTGTACCCTTGAGCAAGGTATTTGCGAGGTATTGCTTCGGTTTATATCCAGCTGTATAAATGGATACAATGTAAATGCTGAGTAAAATTTGTGTAAGTCCCTCTGGATAAGAGCGTCTGCTAAATGCCTGTAATGTAATGTAGTTTACTAATACATTGACTGAAGTTTTTGTCAGATATCCCAACCCCATCAGCATGTCAAACACATACCACAAATACACATGCCACATTTATTATTCAAAAAACCAGGCCTACTTCTTATTTATGTGCAATAAATATATTTTGATAATGTATTTAGATGCTCACTGATATAAAATGGGATCAAGTCATTAATTGAACATGTGCATGTGCTCTGCCGTTTTCACTGCACTCAGGCAAACGATTTCTTCCAAGCATTCCAAATTCGAGTCTTCCTTTTAGAAATAGGCATTGCGAACTATATATATTTTTTTTGTAAAGCCTCAAGGACTTCTCTTTCCAATCCCTAACGTTTTCAGCGCACGTTCTGAAAAAACGTATGGTTTGTTTATGCAGGAGAATCAATACATGTCCTTTACTGCAAGCCAAACGAACTATGCACCATTAAAACGTAATTTCATTAGCTGAAATGCTTTTCGGTTGTCACAATAATCTCTCACCACCAGCTGGCTAAGTACTGGGCAGAACACACTGTCCTCCAGGTTGAGACTTTGCTGGTGCACAGTGGATCCCATTGGCTATACCGAGCGACTGCTTAGCCAGTATTCATCAGAAAAGCTTATAGGTGGGCTCATCTTGTTTCACAGAGTCTATCCAAACCACACATAGTAACGTTCCTATGTAGACTACATGTCACCCGTTTCAAACTAAAAACCTGTTGCTGCAGCTAAGGAAGGAAAACACAGTTTCTTGTGTTCACTCTACAAGTTGCTTCTTTATTGAGCCAAATTGCGTTTACACTGAATATTAATAATCACCTGAATATTCCTGCGGTGCATTTTGCATAACTTGGCAATTATGATACATGTGTTTCTTTAAACTCAATATTCACATGTAGCACATTCATAGTATAGTCATTCTCTTTTCAGGTAAATTCCCACGTCTGATTCACAAAGCAATCATTTACTATAGCCGTTGTCATTCATTAAAACAGCCATTTAAATCCATGAACTGAAACTTCCGGTCTGTAGCTGAGTATACTTCCATCAATTTCCGCCATTTTAAAACTTTCCCAAAGCATCCGCCTTCTAAATTGCTTACACTTAGCCACCCTTTTTCAACTCCTGAAATAATACACCCAAAACCGCGTGTACAGTCGCTTTAAGACATAAAAATGCACACAATAGACAGTGAGTAATTTATCATTGAAGCATAAAAACATCGTATTTTTAAGCATTTTCACTTTTGCCAGTACAAACTGCCTTCCGGACGCTACCCGCGAGGAAGCTAACTCGTTTCAAACTTAAAACACACATTTGCATTTCCTTTTTCAAAGAATACAGTGCGGTTCTCAGGCAACTTACAGTGCATTAAAGCAAGGCCTTTCTGGTACGAAAATGGTATTTACTGACCTGCTAATAATGAAGGAAAACACAGCTTCGTTTAGTTGATTTCTTCTTCATTGAGCCAGATTGCCGCGCTTTCACAATAGGAAATACAGTGGCGCCCTCTTCAGGATACACGTGAAATGTCCTCGGAAGAGTACACCTAGCTGACATACGGCTGTCTTATAATTAGTATGTAGCAGTACAGAAAGGGAAAGTAGTACCAAACTTAAATAAATTTTAAAAAATAATTTAAAAAAACATTGAGTAGGGGAGGTTTGGGGTTTTCTTCCCCATTTCCACCGAATCTTCTTTATGATAACTGAACTAATTTAAAGATTGCTACATATATAGTGTATATAGTACATATAGTAAATAGCAACAGTAAAATGGACAACAATGATCATTTCTCGGGAGAATTGCTAAGTAAACAATGGATGTTCTTTCGATGTTTCTTTGAGTTAGCACTTTTTGGATTAAAAAATTACTTGCTGTGATAAAGACACCCTGAATTTACCCTGATTTGTGTGGTCTGTGGATTTCCAAAATGCATAGAAGGTAAGAGACGAACTTGTTCTGCCACCCCGCATGTTACAAAATAAGGAAGCGTTGTTGTCACTAAAACATACAGATTGAAAATTTCATCATAAAAAAACTAAATGAATTAAAATAGACCCACTCTGACCCGAATACTGGTTGGTTCGACTTAAGGGGATAAGCAACATAGATATTGTTCACAGTTTAGCAGCCCGTAGTGAAATTGCGTGCTTCTAAATTTACTGTCACAGCATAGAGTTTTTTTTTTTTTTTTTGGCAATATTAAGCTTTGCCAGCAGATATTTTCTACCACTCTTTCAATATGCGTTTAGATAAATCCACCTGCAGTAACTGACATTTTGCAGTCTCCACAGAAGGGAAGTTGGCAGCTTAATAAGTGGTGAGTTTGTTTTATTTGTTTTCCTCAATAATATAAGAAGACAATGTTTGACTGACAGCAAAACCAATCTCAGATGAAAGAGAAAAAAGAGAGAATCTGGTAAGATTAGATACAAGCTCTGGGCTTTAAGCAAAAACAGCCCACGCATTCTTTGGGGGGTGGGGGGGTGGGGGGGGGGGGGGGGGGGGACCAACTGCACAATTTCAGACGCAGTGGGATAAAGAACTTGCTTCGTATATTTAAGACTGGTAAAGGGTTTGGCTTGCAGCCGTAAAACAAGTAAACAGCCCCCCGGAATAAAACACCCATTCTGTTGCACAGACTGGATAATATGATAATGTTGGGTGAGGATGATTCCAAGGCCCCTGACAGACAGGGGCCCTCAAAATTAACTGTGCAGGGATGGGGTGCCCTGGGGTGGTGGGGCCCAATGTGAGATCTGTTCATGGGGCCCAAAATCCCTGGCGACGCCCCTGTCCTGAGGATCAATAACCAATAACCCAGCTACAGTCTCGTCAATTATAATTGACAAGAAGCCTCTATTCAATCTACTGTACTATATTGGCAATGTGTCCATTTGCAGTTAGATTGAACAGCCCTAAGGCCAGATTCAATCCAACTGCAATTCAGTGATGTAAATTTGATTAATAAAACTGTGGAAGAGTTTCTTTATTTATTTATTTTTTTTACAAATTATTCACCAGTCACTGAAAAAAGAAAAACAAAATCATCAAATAAAATTTAACACTTGGGTAATTTTGTTTTTCAATGGCTGTGACAAATAGCATTGCATTTAGACTGAATCTGGTCATAAATCACATGACAATCACAGAAATGGGGCACTTGGCACCGCTGACTAGGGACCTTTGGAACAAAACAAGAGGTTATTCCCTGACTGTGGTCTGTATCCAACAGCGCCAGACCAACTCAGGCACTCTGCTTACGAGACCTCTGGTATTTGTAGAGGTTTCAAGGATCTTTCAAATTCTGAGACGGCTACAATCATATTTAAAAATTTTTAATTGAAGTTTGACTCTCTGATGTCCCATAAATTCTTGGTCAGGCTGTAAAGGATACCCCTCTCATTCTCTTTCTTCTTCATATAATAATAATTGCTAGTTAGGCCTAATTGCTCTGTCATACGTACTCATCTGTAGCTGATTCCCCACCCAGGTGACACAGAGTACAGGTATGGTGACAGGTAGAAACGCACGCGCGCCGGGACTACGGCGGTAGCGTTTGTTCACCAGCGAGAGCTGCTGAGTAAAAAACTCCACGTTAGTCGACGCAAGCGGAGAGCACGTGATCCAGTTGAAGGGTCGAAGGTCGTTGGGAGCGGCCCACAGACGGCAGACTGCCGTCGGCAGCGCTGACCTCTCCTTGAGTGACCCGGCGAGGGGGGAAGAGGGCTGTCGGTTTACATAGAGCACACCTGCCCAGGAGGTGAGGCCATCCTTCAGCCGGAGGTCCAGGGCAATCCCAGGTGAACCGGGGGCGAGGGCGGGGGCGGGGGCGGGGGCGGGGGTGGGGGGGCTCAGCCTAATGAGGTGTGTATCTGCCGAACGTGACAGGAGCTACTACTCAGGGCACTCAAACAATTCACACGTGGCTCAAGTGCAGATCCTCAGCTTTTATCAAAGAATATTTTTGAATACATTTTGGTTTCACCATGCACTTTTTTTATGAATAGCCTCCCTTATTTTAATTCCCAACCATTATGGAGACGAAAGTAAGTCATTCCATTATATTCTACTCTACTCTATTCTATTCTACCCTGTTCTCGTTAATCTTTACACAGCTATAACTATAGCGGTATCCAACAAGAAAATCCAGAGAAGGAAGGAGAAAAAGGAAGAACATCAAGAAGGGGTCAGGGGAGCCATGGTTCTAACACTAATGCCTGTTTATGGAGGTTTCGTGAAAGTAATTGGCAAGAATTGGAGAGAAATTGACAGGCTGCGAGATCTGAAGAATTCAGAGCTGGTCTTGAGGTTTGGGGGTGGTGGGGGTGTTGTGTGTAGGGGGGAGCAGTAGAAGCATTCAGAGCCAGTGCCGTGGTTTGGGGAGGGGGGTGGCCCGGGCGGGGGGGGGGGGGGGGGGGAGCAATCATTTGAAGGGGAGACCATGAGGTCCTGGGCTGGCAGCTTTTATGATGAAGCGGTGAGAGATTATGGGATTTTTTCCCCCATTTTTTTCCTGATTTAGATGTTTTTTTCCATGAAGCGGCACCAGGCTGACAGACATCCCAGGAGAGACACACCAAACAAGATGCTGGCGAAATGTTCATGGACCTCCTGGTCCAGAGGTCCCCCCCCAGCCAGAGAGGAGACACAGACAGGTCCCGCTCCGGGAACGGCTCACCCGCGACAAACCGGACGTCCGAGCCTGTGCTTCGTTTACCCAAAGCATGCTGGGATACAGGAGGACAGGGACTCAGGGGCACGTGTTCCTTAACCCTTTGAAGAGTACTTTTTTTTTTTTTTGAATGTTTTCTTTTTCTCAAAATTCTAAGTCAGCGTTATAAAACTCCATCGCTTTCAATTACCAGTAATGACCACGTTACATCAGCATCACATTATTTGTGATCCTGCCCTTGAAAGGGTTCATCTGAAGCGGTGAATAAAGCCGTGCGTCTCCCTCAGTCCGTTCCTCTGATCCCTCTCACGCGCGCAAAAAAAATAACGAGTGCCTCGAACCGGCCTGCGACCACCGCGCCAGACCCCCAACAGAGAGAGAAGCCTTTGTAGCGAACGTTAGCATTAACCACCGTCCCATACCACCCACACCCCCCGGCCCCCACCCCACACCAGACCCCCAACAGAGAGAGAGGCCTTTGTAGCGAACGTTAGCATTAACCACCGTCCCGTACCACCCGCGCCCCCCCCCCCCCCCACCCCACGCCAGACCCCCAACAGAGAGAGAGGCCTTTGTAGCGAACGTTAGCATTAACCACCGTCCCGTACCACCCACGCCTCCCCCCCCCCACCCCACGCCAGACCCCCAACAGAGAGAGAGGCCTCTGTAGCGAACGTTAGCGTTAACCACCGTCCCATACCACCCACGCCTCCCCCCCCCCTCCACCCCACGCCAGACCCCCAACAGAGAGAGAGGCCTTTGTAGCGAACGTTAGCATTAACCACCATCCCGTACCACCCGGCCCCCACCCCACGCCAGACCCCCAACAGAGAGAGAGGCCTTTGTAGCGAACGTTAGCATTAACCACCGTCCCGTACCACCCGCACCCCCCCCCTCCACCCCACGCCAGACCCCCAACAGAGAGAGAGGCCTCTGTAGCGAATGTTAGCATTAACCACCGTCCCGTACCACCCGCGCCCCCCCCCCCCCCCCCTCCACCCCACGCCAGACCCCCAACAGAGAGAGAGGCCTTTGTAGCGAACGTTAGCATTAACCACCGTCCCGTACCACCCACACCCCCCGGCCCCCACCCCACGCCAGACCCCCAACAGAGAGAGAAGCCTTTGTAGCGAACGTTAGCATTAACCACCGTCCCGTACCACCCGCGCCCCCCCCCCCCCTCCACCCCACCCAACCCCTCCCCCCCCCCCCCCCCCCCCCACCCCGCCACCTTACCCGGCAACCGACTCCCACACCGCGCGGTCGGGCCGCGGCGAGTCAGAAGTCATTACACCCGCTATTAACTCCGGCTCAGCCTCATTAGGCATGCAAATTGAGGAGGGACGACGACCGGGCCGGAAAAAAAGGGAAGCAAAAAAAAAAAAAAAAAAATGGCGCTCGCGAAATGGCCTCACGTCCGAAAACAATGGCAATAATAACGATGAGAATGCTACTGCCCGTGACATCAATTCGCTGACATTTGAAGCTTCACGGGGTCATTGGTAAGGTGGTTGTTTTGTTTTGCCTCCTCCTCTTCCGCCCCTCCACTGCCCCCCCACCCCGCACCCCCTCCCTCCCCCGACGCTCTTTCTCCCCGCTTAATAATGCATGGATGACTTTTCCTGTTGCGCCCGGCTCGCTCTCCACTGGCTGGAGGGCGAGCGAGCGTTCGCGGGCGGCCGGCGCCGGTGTCAGAGTCGTGCCGGCGCGGGTAAATACCGCGTGCGCTTCCTGTGGCAGGCGTGCGCATTCTTACTGGTCACGGGTCAGCGAGAAACGCCGTCGCACGCACGCCAGAAAGTATGATTTACGCCACACACCGAGGGCTACGGTGGGCTACGAGGGACATTCGGCCCATAAGCGTATGGTCTTTTGCTTTGCCTTTTTCTGCACTTCGTGTGAGCAGTCACTGAGATTGATGAAATGGTTTTTTTGTTTTGTTTTGTTTTTTGTTTTTTTTTTACGAAGGAAGCACAGGAAGGTCAGGTTGAAGGAGGCCTAAATGGGTTAGACCAGCAGCGCTGAGGCGATCGGTCCTTGTGTTTGTGTAGCACCGTTTACCAGCAAGTTCTGACATGCTGCTCTACAGTCAGCCTGTGACTTGGTCGCGGTTTTAAGCGCGGCCGAAATAATGATGCCCGGATCTGGACGACGGGAGACAACCGTTGAGGAACGAAAGGTGACTTCCGAGTGTGGATTTAGAGACGGGAAATGGTTTCACTTCCTGTCTAAAACTTCAGAGTCCTTCAATGGGAGGAGCGCAGAGAAGGAGAACAGAGTCCAGATTTCCCTTTTCGGATTCTGACCTCCCCCCCACCCCCACCCCCACCCCCACCCCTACCCCCAACACCCCCCCCCCTCCCCTCCCCATCTGTCTGTCAAACCCACAGACATCTGCAGCAGGTGGAGCCCATGCTGCTTCTGATGGAACATTAAAACATCACCGGCAGGCAGATTAGCCCGGAATAATACCGGGTGTGCGCTCCAGTCATTTCGCATCGGCCAACGACTTCAAACAGGTGGAAAATGTATTCAGGAAAGGAAAAAAAAAAACGACCAAAAAAATTTTTTTTTAAAACCAACCGCTCTGCCGTGGACAGATGCTCATGCATCCGTTGCACACCCGTTACATTTGCCTGAGAATATCATTTTTTAGGGATTTCTCTATAAAGACTCCGTACAGTGTCCGACGGCATTCACGGCTTAGCACACGGGAATGTTTTGGTAAGTAAAGTGACCGGTCACAGGGGTGCCATAGTGTGACCATGTTTCGGTGGGGGGTCATGTACGGTTATCTACAGTTACCATCTGTATCGCTCGTTCCATGTCGTCCATCCCAGTCGGACTCTCACTGTTCTCACTGGGTTTTACTGCAGCCAGTGAAAACAGCTAATGCAGCATTATTACAGGATCTGTAAATCTCCAATATGCCTCCCCCCCCAAAAAAAAAGCCCCCCACTGTATCTCCAATGTGCCCCCACCCCCACCCCCAAAGTAATTCACCATATTTACTCTGCCTTTTTTCTGTCGGTTAAAAATACCACATGCTTTTTTTACACACTCAAATTTGATGGTGCACAAACCGCTGGTGGATGCTCAGACAAAACGAGGAAAAATTTTGCACTTCTCATTTTCTCTGGCACACCTTGATGGAGGCATGTAATGTCAAAATTGTTTGCAAAAATAAATAAATAAATCACATTCGGCCCAGAGGACCGTGGGGCTTCCAGCAGCTGTGTCTGTCATTCACGCGTGTCCATGAGGTCCGGTCCTGTACGCTGCCACACATTTCAATCAGAAATTAAATTTAAATTTAAATCAGGTCACTCCTTTCCTACGTGTTTTTTTTTCCCTCACACACACCCACCAACGCCGTGCCACTGCCTGCAGTCCCAGGGAATTGTTAGTAGTCCACCAACTACCCCCGGCATTTTATTCCCTGTCCTTCCTCCACACTACAGTAGTGTCAAATATTTTTTAAAGGAGCGTCGGCTGTGAAGTCACATGATTCCAGTCTTGCAGTACCCATGAACCCCGTGACCCGCAGTCCTTCATCCCCCGCGAGAGAGAAAAAAAGCGCAAGCGCCGTCGAAACAAATGTAAGACAGCGCGCCCCGGTTTTTAAGTAATTGTATTTATATGTACACTGTAAGTGGAATTATGCGCGCTTTCTATGCAAATCGCGCCGAGGTGCAACTCACAATGCAAAGTCGGCACCATAAAATCATTCGCAGGGCCACCGGGTTTCGGCGACGCATTCCGTAGGAGACAGTGCCATCTATTGGCGGGACGTAGAACTGCAATCCTATGCCCCGGACCGCGAAATCAAAGCCTTTCAAATCAAATCAATATCTATTTATATCGCGCATTTCATAAACAATTGTCACGATACGCTTCACAGACAGCCCTGGCCAAAAAAAAAACCCTCCCATAGGAGCAAGCCTAAAGCAACAGTGGCAAGGGAAAACTCCCTGTGGCAGATGGGAAGAAACCTCAGAAGGAACCAGAATGAAATGGGGGACCCCATCCTTTCTTACTCTAAGGTTTTTTTTTTTCCGACTGAGATTTCGCACAGGGTGCTTTTAATGCGGCCGGTTGCTGTCATCTCTCCTTTGTAAGCTCGCTTTCTCTTCGCCGCTTTGAAGTCAAGAGGCTCGTTTCCACGCTGCCATTCCTACTTTGTAAGACTCGGTTCCGCCATAAAGATTCTAGAATAGGCCTTCAGTTCTGCAACCTCGCAGCCAAAATGGTTTGAATTCCTCTCACTCGAATCGCTACTGATGCTAAATTATTGCTGCAAACCTGTAGTAATAAATCTCCTGTGAATGATTCATGCATATCTGGCGTTGCCATGCTTTTAAAGAAAAATATTTTTTTGGAGCACATACCCTCATATGCAAAACATGTATACTAAGGCTGTAAGTCCATTGCTCGTGAGTAATAAAACTGTCGCTTTGCATCAGCGAGACAAAGATCTATCTCATGAGTGCAGCAAATAGCTTAGTTCCTTCTGTGTTTCATGCAGTCGGTTTGATTATCAGAGGTGTTGTTTGGGAGCGCTGCTGATATTTATAGAGAGCTGTAACGTTTCAGCGGTAGGCTACATTTTGTACTTGAGCACCGAGAAACCATTTTAGACTCTTTGTAGCTTTTTAAAATAATTTATTATTTCGTCTTAATAAATCAATATCTCTTCTCGCAAAATAAATCGTGCTCAGAAACAATAGCTCGAGCCTGTGATTTCCCCCACATTTTTTTCGCAGCTGGTAATTTGGATCATCAAGCCGGATAATTTAAGCTCTTGATATTCCAGAGCTGAGTGCGCTTTAGTATCCGCCTATTGCCTCGCGCCAGATAAGTGTTCGTGTCAGTTAACGGGTCAGGGCACGCGCGTGTTCGCGTGAACAGACGTGTACAGCCCTTTCAGCGGGTATTGCGCGGCAGCATCGGCGATCGTTCTGGTACGGTGCGCCGGTTAGCGGCTGGGAATCGGTTGAGAAAAGTGCGCTCCGGGGTAAAAAAAAATGTAAAAAAATAAAACAAAAACAAAAAAACCCACGGGGAGAAGCCCGGCGTTGCGTGCGAATCAGGACGATCAGGCGGCTAAACTCTCTCATTTCACAGCTCCGAGCGAAGATGGTTCCAGCAGCGGGAAAGATCTGTACTGTGAACTGTGAATTCCATCATCCCTCCTCCCACTTAGAGAACAATTTAAAGGCATCGACAGCCCCTGCCTCCATCAGGACACTATTGCAAATCAATACTTATTCCTGGCTGTTATTAGTATATATAAAGCAATATTACTTTATGAAAGACGCTGGGATATTGACCCCTTTTTTTCTCCCCCCTCCCGCCTGCGATTCTTATTTTCCAAAAAGAGAATCATGTATCAGGCTTAGGAGGCAATCACAGCGCCAGCCTCGGTCCCCCAGACCCCGCTGCGAAATCGTTTGCTAATGCCTGCTGTCGCCACGTAGCGCCGTTGAGCTAGCTAGCGCCATCGGCGTGCTGGGCAGCGGCGCTACGCGTTCAACAGCCAGCCGCAGAAAAGGAAAGAGCCCCATCCAGCAGCAGCAAAGTGGACAGTAACTACTGTTATTTCCGCCTGATTGGGACTTCTGTGCATGGGGACGAGCGCGGAATCTTAAGACTCACAAGATACTCGCAGGCCTCCTATACTATCAGAAGAAAGGGGTTCCAAAAGGCCCCTCTGTGTCTCCAGGGGTTCAGGCGTTCTTCGTCAGGCAAAATGGTGCACTCTGGTTCAAAATGGTTGAACCAGGGGCAACCATTTTGAAATGGTTCAGAATGGTTCGCTCTCCAGGAGGTTCAGGGGTTCTTTCTCAGGCAAAATGGTTCAAAACGGTTCACCCTGGGAGCTTTCACAATTTTCACACGGACACAATAACATGTCCAGTGTTAATTTGTCTCTGACAGAGTCCAGTGGGGACCACCAGACATTTTACTGTGCTCAATAAAGAACTAAAAAAAAGGGGCTCCACTATGAGATAACCAAAGAACCCTCTCACATCAGGGTATAACGTTTTTTAGAAGAAACTACACAGTTGGCTGTACGGGCAGTTTCCTGTCCAGAGCTTCCTGTCGGGACATTCGGCGATGCTGTGTTCACAGAAATTATCCTGAAGGCGACGGCGGGACGTTGTGTTGAATGACGAAGAGACGCTTGATGTCGGGAGACGAGAGAAAAGGAAAGTTGTTTACCTTCTTAAAGCCGGTGGGGTTCGAGGGACGCGTCTGTGACTGTTTCTCCTTCCCGAATCTGGCATGGGGAGGCGGGGTGGGGTGGCGTGGGATGGGGGGGGGGGGGGGAAAGAGGAGGGGAAAAGGCCGGGCCCCGAGTCGGGCCCCAGTCGGGCCTGGGTACGAGCCAGCAGACGCCTCTCATCTGCCTCTTCTGCTCCTTCACCTGCCCTCATTTTCCACACGGTTAGCCGCCCACCTGGCTGAGGAGCACAAACCCCCCCCCCGACCACCCCTCCCCCCCCCCTTCCTCCCCAATCAGCCTGCGGAAGGCCCACAGGTAGTCTGGGGCCGCTGGAGGGGGAGCGGGGGCAGGGGAGGGGGGTGGAGGAAACAACAAGAAACGATTCATTCCGTTATAATTTTCTTGTTCGTTCACAACGCTCAGCAAACAAAATCTCTGATGGACACTGTTAACGCTCATTCACGGGCAGAGAATGAAGCCGCTCATGTTGGGAGTTGGTTACTGAGTTACGGAAAGCCAAATGCGTGTCACTGTAGGTTATGAGAGAGATATGCAGGTGTGTGTTCGGAAAACCAAGAGCCTGCAGGATACAGCATAGAAAGCAAGGACATGACCGATATTGGTTGTTTTGAAATTTTTTATTTCTCTCGAATTTTTTATTTCTCACAGCGTGATCTATGCAGTAAATAAAATACTGATTTTTGAAGAAAAAAAAATGTTTGCCGCAGGAGAACTAGACAGAAATATGGCTAAGTATTCACAGTTATGCTTAAATGAGAAAAGCCTACAGAGAACAGGCTTTTGTCAAGCTTAGAGATTGACCTAAGAGCTTGCTTTTAAAGCATTTAGGACTCAAATTTGCTGCCTTTTATTATGTGAGTGGGTGCACTTGTGCACCTATTTCTTGATGTTTTATAAAATATAAAGTGATGTTTTAATCAATGCACATTTTCTAAATCTGTAGAGTGCTTTCTATTATCAGGAAATATTGTCAGGTTCTTGGAAAAACAAAATGTTCCCCGGTGCCAACCGCCAACAGGAAGTGGGCGCAAATTGTCCGGCAAGCGGTGGACGAGCTATACGTCAACCGGGAACTCTTCTGTGGCCCTCACATTACAGCTCGACTCTTAAGTGTCTTTTTCTTTGCTCTTTTTCCGAAACTTCGGACACAAAACAATCGACTGATTTAAATGAACTTGAGGAACCGGCCCCTTTCAACTTTATTCTCCTCTCTCTGGTTTCTTTAATAGCTTATTTGTTTATGTTTTTGTTTGTCTTTTTTTGTGGTTTTTTTTTTGTATCGTGTTTTGTTATACTTTGGGTTATTTAACTAAGGGGCTTATGCAAGTTTAATGCCTGCCTGCTGCCCACTAAAGATCAAACAGAGTGCCTTTGGGAAGGGAGTGAATGCAGAACTTTTTTAGCCACGCCCGTTTTTACTTTATTTTTACTTTTTATCTTCATTTATTTATTTATTTATTTATTTATTTATTTATTTTATTTTTTTCCAACAATTATTACTTGGCTCTTATCTACAGCAACTTCTATGTACAATGTGTTCAATTTAATCCTTTATCACAAGAGTGAAGAACAACAACAGCACCAAGTAGAAAACACCCAGAACAGACTTCTATTGCCTATACTTCCTATGCTTGTTATATACTCTTTGTATGTTGCCGAGGGCAACGTGGTGGAATAGCACTGTTGCCTCACAGCAAGAAGGTTTCCGAGTTCAAATCCCAACCAGACACAGCATCTCCGCAGTGGAGTCTGCATGCTCTCCCCACATCCGTGTGGCTTTCCACCGGGAACTCTGGTTTCCACCCACTGGTTTCCCCACGGTCCAAAGACATGACGCAGGCAAATCTGGAGGTATGAATACTCATAGGTACGAGTGTGTGAGTGAATGGTGTGTGGGCCCTGCGATGGATTGGCAACCTGTCCTGGTGCCCACTGCATGCTGGGATAGGCTCCAGCCCTTCCCCCCAATGATATCATTTTTAAAACAAATGGTATATTTCCCTTTAAAAACAATTTTTTTATAGTCATAGTTTCTCAAATAAACATCTGTATACTTACTTAAATAGTTTGATGCAAGTACAACCCAGCTCAAATTATGGGTATAACTAACAAACGTGTATTTAATATTTCTCTAATTATCCGAGATACTTCTACGTGTGATGGCAAGTGAACACCTTGTACACTCACAAAATATACGCTCTTGGCCATTGGATTTGGCTGGAGTAACATTTGTATTCTTTTTGGGATTACAATACAACAGAAAAATGCAAGACAGACAGTTCTACTGTTATGTTCAGGAAACAAATAACCCAGAATGTTCTCTGGAATGAATCTTGCATGAGGAGCATCATAAGAACAGCTGGTGTTTGCTTCTGAAATAGTCTGAACCTAAAAAAATCATAAATATTGAAGGATGCACCAGGGGCTCTGGTATCAAGCTAGTTTTAAAACTTTTCATATGAAAGAAATAAGCATTATTATTAATGCTATTGCACACATTTATTTGTACTGTTATATGAGAGAAATAAGAAAACACTATATTGATTTCTTGACTTTGAACACATTTATTGTCAATGTTTTTTTGTATATTTTATATAAACTACATATGTACATTTAATATATGCGAAAACAAAGCATGCCAACACATTTTAGTTACCAACCTTATTGTCCTGGCTCAGTTTCCATACGTCCTTATTCCTGTCTTGCATATAAATGCAGGTGCTCATCTCAAATTTAAAATACGCAGTTTGGTGTATTCATTTTTTGTTCATAGCTAAACATAACAAGCTGGATTTAAATAAAAATAAATTTTGAAGGCTGTCATGATTTTATTTTTTTACAGCCTTTCAGCTTCACAGTTATAAGTGTTCTTATTTAATTTTGGTTAATTGCCCAAAAGGAATAAATTAAGTATAAAGCAGATACTTGATCTTCACATTTCTGTGTCAGTGTTCTAGAGTTCTGTTGCTTTCAATTACAAGTAGTGATTGTTACATCAGCAGTAGAACGTTCAGTTAAGAATATTCTAACCATATATTATCTTAAAATGTTAAGGGTTAATGTGAAGTCTTTGGCTTTTTCTACAATAATTTATTCTCTTTTTTTGATGGGGGGGGGGGGGGTACACAAGGGGGCATGGTCGTCATGGGTCTTTAAAAATCTGCCATTGCTACATCATACACCCAGATACCCTGTGTTTTCGCAAAGGTTTTTTTTTGAGACAGTTACTGACTTTTTATATAGAATTTTTAGAAAACCTCAAAGTTCAATTCAGATAAGGGGGGGGGGAGGGGAGACGTGTTGCTGGAGGGCCGTATTTGTTTGCATTATTGGGGGGGGGGGGTGTTTATTCCGCCCCCAATAATGCTGGCGCAGTTAGCTTACTAGCTTTATAGAGCAATGCCAGATGACTCAGAGCTGAAAATGAAGTAAAAGGCTTTTTGGACGGACAAGAGAACGGTCTTCAGCAGCCTATCAAGTGCTTAACAATGAATGTATAAAAATGTCAGACCACGTAAACGGGACGATAAATTGGCATGAATTCCAGAATCAGATTTTTTTTTTTCCTCCAGGAGCGTGATTCCCCACCCGCTGGTTTGTATACGCACGTGTGAAATTGTACTCGCAAAGTTTAATCTCTGCTCATTTTCAAAGAGAGTGGCGTTGAACGCTCCCACGTGGAAGCAAATCTAGGCACTGAATTTGCTGGTGGTGTCAGATTGATGCATATAGATGTTCATTTTGTCAGGGTCTGGTCTTTTGGGTAACCCCTAATGTGCCCCCCCCCCTCCCTCCCTCCCTCCCTCCCTCTCCCACTCCCCCCACTCCCCCACAACATGTGCCCATAGACATTTCAACTTGTACACATCCAATGGGCATTTGCAAAGATTTCTCAAACAATTGCATGTCCACTGCTCCTGACCAATACGTCTTCAGCGCCTTTGGGGGAGGGGCTAGCTGTAAAGGGGAGGAGTCAAGCACTTGTTGATCCCAGCGAGGCTTTCCATTATAGTTAGCCACAGGCCGAACTATAATGTGTGGCCATGTGACTAACTGAACGGAGCCAACTAGCACGTTTTCGGTCTTCAGTGCACACATCCAGCGGTATCATTTTTCAGCCATTGATTGGTCAATTCTTCCGCCTCCCTCCATCTCTCAGCCTATTATCAACGCGGCTCAATATAACGCAAGTCGTTCCTGTGTTCACTTAAGTGTAAAAGCAGCACGATGAGAATTTTAAAACAGGCCAGTAATTCACGCCCGGGTTCGATCTTCACGTGTCCTTACGCTAGACTCACCATTAATCACCAGTGTTGCGTTCTTTCTTCACAGGGGACTTTTGAGAGTTTGTTAATCGTCAAAGTTATTCACAAAACCGTGTGCCAATAGCACGTTAAAAATAATAAAATGAAAATAAGACTGTCCTTAATTTGTAAGTTAAAGTTAATGACACATTTTGGGTGGATATTGGTCATTGTCTGGCTAAAAGTTTAAGAACTGTTTTCCGGTACAATACAGTCTGGGTTTTGTCAAATCCATTTTCTTTGCCAAAACATTTTTTTTTGCACAATACTGACGATGCTGTCTGAGCTACTGTTTAACTCTCTAACTAGCAGCTCAATTGACTAACTAAGCTTCTTTACGCATCAAAACGTATGTAGTATGCATGATTTATTTTATTTATTTATTAGTGCAATTAGACATTTCATGCTTGTGTACTTCAAACAATTAAAGCATGGGTTTTAGCAATAAGCATTTCTGGAGTAACACTGTAAAATGACATATTTACAGTAGCATCAGCATTTTAATTTTGCCAATGGCCCCCTAAGACCCAGAAATTCAATTTTGTCTCCTGTAGGGGACAAGAGTTTCTGGTCATAATCTCAATAACCATATTCTACTCTGTTGAAACCTGCACTAAAAGTAAGACATTAAATAAAAATAAAAGAAATAATATTTAAGATAATATTTTTCACTGCAACATGTTTCTATCATCCAAGACACTTGATGTATTACATCAAAAAATGTAAATACTAAAAAATATTTCTGTCGGGTCTCAGGAGGATATGAAGCCATTTTGTCAAGGTGAAGCTCAGACTGTAAAGTTATACAGCCAGTCAATCAAAGAGCGAAGATTTTTTTAAATCGAGCTCAACAGCCCGACGTGGAGCGTGGCTGCGCGGGCGGGCAGGAAAAGACGATGTATTATCGGAGGGATAAAAAAAAAAGTCGCGCGTTCGACGGAGCCCTAGCAGAAGGGAGTTCAGCCCGAGCCCGGCTCGGCCCATATGTTACCAAGGTGACGGTCCATGAAATGGGCCCCGCGTCTGACACCTGGCGCCGGAAGCTTCCAGCGCTTCAGCCGCGGCTCCCGCGCGTCCATCTGGGCGCTATCCCCGGCATCTGTAGAGATGATAAGGGGCGCGGGGAGGGGGGGGGGGGGAGGGGGGGGTCGCTTGGATTAAAGCAAAGGGAGTTTGTGAAGGATCCAGGAGGAAAGCCAGCCAACGTCAAGTTTTTTAGTGAGTCTGTAGTCTTAAGAGTCACACGGATACACACTGTTCACACTATCACACACACACATGCATGCACACGCACACACAGTCACACACACACGCACGCATATGCGCACACACTCTCCGCCCAGTCACAGGCACACACACATACACGCACACACACAAACACACTTTCCACACAGTCACACACACACATACCTGCGCACAAACTCTTTCTCTCACTCTACGCAGTCATACACACACACCCATACACAAACACACGCTTGACACAATTTCACACACACACACACACACACTGAAGTACTGCAGTTATACACTTAACACACATCCGGTCCACATTTGGTCATTTTTATAAAACTTCACTGGGGGGTGAAAACACACACACACACACACACACTGACTGTGTGACTAGTTATTTTGGGCTACGTTAAAGTCTTGCAGAATGCCTTGTCCTTAATCTTAAATTTGTATTTAAAATATTGATGTATCAATGTGTTTATTTCACAGCATCATCAACATCATACAGTAAGTATCCGTGTGCTTATTTCACAACATCATACAGTAAGTATCTGTGTGTTTATTTCACAACATCATAAGTGGCAGACATTACAGGCCTCCGAATGTTTGTTAAGACTTTGCAGCGAAAAATTAAAGAAAAAAGAGCTCTGATTTTAACAGCAAGGGTTACTCGAGGAGTTTGCACTGACAGGATCGTCATCTATTGTGCAGTGTTTGCAAATAGAAGTGTGATAGTTTTTCCACACTTTTAATGGTTCATGAGGGGTGTGCATGTCGCGAATGAGTGTACGTACAAATAAATACGCTACTGGGAACGCTAAAAATAAAATAAAAAAACGAAGAGGCATTTGATTCCTCACATTTCAAGCTGACACCGTTATGAATGTACTGCCATTGTTTTTTTTTTCACTGCGGTGCCTAATGTTAAAGATTCTCACCGGTGTGGCGGGGGGGGGCTTGGTCTGGGGGGGGTAACGTGGCGGAGCTCTACCCAGCGCTATCGTCAATACCGGGCGTATGGATTTGCAGGCTGGTGGTGAGCAGCAGGAGGACCGGCGAGAGAGAAAAAGGTCTTTTGTTGTTGTCCTTCCATTAATCTGCGGAAAGTAAAGAAATGGCTAGGGGATTAAACGTGCTACTCAAAAGGCTTTTTCTTCGGCGCTCCGACTGCAAATTAAAGGATGGGGAACGGGGCCGGTGGTAGTGGTGGAGGTACCGGGGGGGGTGGGGGGGGGGGGGGGGGGGGGAAGAGAAAAGTGAAAAAAAAATGTTAATTGCTCGCCAATCGATAATTCTATAATTACTTTGTGACAAATGGCTGGCTTGGAGGTGGGGGTGGGGGGGGGGGAGCCTGTGCTGGGGGGGGGTGTGGGGGTTTGTGTGAGGGTGGGGGGGGGGGAGATTGGCTGCGATCGGAAAAGGAAATATTTGCTTTTGTGCCTACAAGCGCCGCTGCCTGGGACAGGGAATTTGTGTCAGCTTTCAACAAGAGGCGGAAACCTCCGGGGATTCGCTTTGCTGTTCTGTGAGTGCGCTTATGTGGGGGGGGGGGGGGGGGTGTGGGCGTGTGGGGGGGGGGGGGGGGGGGGGGTTTTCTGTATGTGGGGGAGGGGGCTGTATGTGGAGGGAAGGGGGGGGGGGCACACAGTTTGCTTCCTTTTTCCCTCAGCTTCATCTGCACCGTTAGCTGGACCACACTTCATTCGTGGGGTGCGTACCTTATGGGGTGCACACTCAGTGTGGTGCATACTTTGTGGGGTAGAGAGTTTGTAAGGTACATGCTCAGTGTGGTACATACTTTGTAGGGTACAGAGTTTGTAAGGTACATGCTCAGTGTGGCACATACTTTGTGGGATACAGAGTTTGTGGGGTACATGTTCACTGGGGACAGACAGGCCTCTCTGGCACTCCTTACCTGTGTATGTACACTTACCTGTGTATGCACACTTACCTGCGTATGCACACTTACCTGCGTATGCACACTTACCTGTGTGTGCACACTTACCTGCGTATGCACACTTACCTGCGTATGCACACTTACCTGTGTGTGCACACTTACCTGCGTATGCACACTTACCTGCGTATGCACACTTACCTGCGTGTGCACACTTACCTGCGTATGCACACTTACCTGCGTATGCACACTTACCTGTGTATGCACACTTACCTGTCTGACGACAGCCTCTGTTCCGTCGTCCATGCTTTTCTGTCAAGAAGCAAAAAGAAAACATTTATAAATAAACCAACGTCCTCCATCAACTATTGATTGTGCCTGTCAGATATACATATGGGACCTTTGCAAAAAAAAATGTAAAAATATCAAGGTGCTTCTGGATGCTGGATCTGTTGCATGCTATTCTTTTTGGGCAATGAGTAGGTGCACTGCGCACACTGGGAACAATGCGCGACGTGTGCATGGGCGCAGGCGTAGCTCATTCTGCGCCGCTGACTGTTAATGAAGGATCCAGACAGGCCAGGCCAGGTTTCACAGCGAGGCCAGTGGGGTTATGCTGACAATTCTGCGATAACAAGCAAGCTATTTTTACTGCTTACGCACGGAGATAAGTGCGACTTCCTCAGATTCCCTGTGAATCAAACACGTGTTAAATGTGTCATCACACCACCACCCCCCCCCCTCCCCAATTACCTGGAACTGGTCAGCCCCGCCCCTTTTCATCACACACCCTCCAATCATTGCGTCTGTTTTCAATCCATAGGCACGGAGTCTAAAAGACTGCCTGAACAAAGACTCGGATTCTGGAACAACTCAAGATGCAAGAAGGTGTGAAATGTTAACCTGCCTAAAGATAATGGTAAATTCTAATTTCAGACCTAACATCTTTTATTTCACACGTTCTCGACAAGCATCTAAAATGTTACATTTCAGAAAGAAGTGAGTCTGACATTTATTTCCGGAACATTAAGGCCAGCAGGAGCCACCCTCTGGAAAAATGTCAGCACTTGACCTTAAAATAATCATTTAAAACATATTGTTTTTAATTATAAATTTAATTAATTGTGAAGTGTTCTGGGAAGAGTAATAAGCATTAGAAAATGACCCTCAGGGGATACACACGCACACACACACACACACACACACACACAAACAGACACACACAAAAACTCTCTCTCTCTCACACACACACACACACACACACACACACACACCGTCCACATGCACGCAAGCACTATGACAAACATGCAGGCACAGCCTTAAAATTGACCAAATGTCAAATGTAAAACAGTATTAAAAATATGCCTCTTTTTTTTCTCTGACACATCCAGTCAAATGAATATTACATGATATTTTCATATTCAAGTGGCTAATAATATGCCCCTGCTCATAGCAGCGTGCTGGAGCGGGCCTGATATATAATTCATAGACCATGGAATCATTGAGCTCAGAGAGGCCAGGAGGGTAAGCTCAGGTGCAAACAGTCACCTGTATTTCAAAACCGAGTCACTGTATGTGACACTGATTAGTTTCGGTGTTTTTTTCTAATGGACGAAGCACCATTTTTAAACAGAAAGCACAGAGGACATATAGCTGATGTCACATGGTGCAATCCAGCTGACTATATGTCATAAATGAGGTGAAGGGACTGCTGGGTAACTAATCTGGTTGAGTATTAAATCTCAGTCCAGTATAGCACCCTCATTGAGTTTAACCCTGATAGTGCCAAAGTCAGCTGTGGTCGACAGCCACATATATCAGCAAATATATATTGGAAAAAAAAGTGTTATCAAGATTTTACAACAGTTTAGAATTATACAAATGACTGGTGCTTTCAGATCTTTCACTACATTAAAACAGCAGTGCTGCGAAATATATTTATCATTACATTCTATCCTGCAGTCAGACCTCCAGAAATCTGACCTGCCCCCCCCCCCCCCCCCCCCCCCCCCCACATTCCCCTTTCACCATTCTAAAATAAATCTGGTGTTGTAAATAAACTGCTTTCTGCTTTCAGTGATTTACAACACGCACTTATGGGTCTCAAGCTTGTCTTAAATCCAAGTAAAACAAGACGCATGTTTTTTTTCCCTGGTAATTCTCATTTTTTTCAATTTCAAGATTAAGGCTTTAAATGGGACTTTGATTGAGAAAGTTTTCTGTATATAAATATCTTGGCATCAGGCTTGACGATGGTTTTATTTTTAAAACTCATGCTGAAAAGTATAAATTTGCCTTAAGAACAAAGCTTGGGTTTCTGTATAGCTACAAATCCTGTTTCTCCATGTCTTGCAGACAAAAGATTGTTGAAGGTACCTTGCTATCTGTACTGGCCTATGGTGATGTATTATATAAAGATACCTCTGCCTCATCTTTAAGATCTCTCAATGCACTTCATCTCTCTGCACTCAGGTTTATTACAGACAATCCCTAACATACTCATCACTGCATTCTGTACCAGAAAGTCGGTTGGCCATCGATGACGGTGATGGTTGGGAGAAACCTTCACTGGTACACGTTTATATATAAAGGCCTTTTACAGAAACTGCCACCGTAACTTGCTGGGTTTTTACAACGGGAAAAAATAGTGCTTATATGAGCCGTTCACAAGCTTGTCCGTCCCTCGAGGTTCCCAGGGTAAATTCGAACCTCGGAAAAACTGCTTTCAGCTTCTGTGCTCCGGATACTTGGAACTTTTTACAATGTTCTCATAAACTTGATTCCCTCGCACCATTAACCACATTTAGAGAGAGTATTTTTTAAATATGATTAGCCTACACTGTGAATGCTTTTAGTGATTTTTATTTCTTTTTTATTTATTTATTTAGTTATTTTTATTTTTTTTAAATTTGTTTTAAATATTTTTTCAATGTTTTCACCTTTTCAACTGTAAGTGTACTCTCATCTATTCTAGTTTATGATCTTGTACTTTGAATATTCATTCCTTTTTTTTTTACACTGTACACACGGCACACAAAAGTGTGCATCTGCCCTCAATGACTCTCCAAGTCTGAAGTAAAAGGTTTTTTTAAATAAAGAAAAAAAAACATAAAGAAAAAAACATACACACAGTGCAGTCAGGCTACTGTGCTAGACTCTACTTGATTATTTCTAATCAAAATTACAGTCAACAAATTGATATGTAGACAGCCATATACTGTAGGCACCCCATAAAATAAAATACATTATAAATTTTGCAGAACTTTACAATTATGTGTCATCCCTATGCCGCAAGACTTTATTGTGTGTGACTATAGATGACACATCATAAAAATCATATTCATACAGGACACGCACACACTGCACTCACTGGATGGCATGTGGGAAGACTCCTTGGAAGTAACAAGTCACCTCTGCTAGGCTTAATGTGTGTGTTCACAGAAACAAGACAGGTGTGTACAGGTAAATTGTGAGTCCATCTGATCACTAATGCCAGGGTCTTTCTTTCAGGCTCCTCTAGAATTTTCAATAGGAAAGGGAGATTTGAGATCATAGATTTATAATTTTTTCTGATTATCCTGATCGAAAGGGAGATTTGAGATTATAGATTTATAATTTTTCCAGATTATCCAGACCGAGATTAGGTTTTCTTCAGTACTGGCTCAATACCAGCCACTTACGGGGGACTCAGACGCACGTCCTGTTTAACGGGACGTGCTAATGACTTTGGAACAGCAGCTGTTCCAGCGCGGGGAGAAGTTCTTTAGCCGGTTTAGCGAGAATCGGGTCTGGCAGCCGCGCAGTCGGTTTCCAGAACACACGGGCTGCTCGTCTTCCTCAGCTGGAGCACAGCAGTTTCGAGCTGCCGTTGGTGCTGCTTTTCTCCTCCAGTATCTGGGGCTTTGCACATATTTCTGGGGAAGTGGCACGGGACACATTAAGGAGATCCAGGGCCGGCCCGTGGCATAAATGGGTCTATGCGGTTGTTTAGGGCCACAACTGCTGGGGGGGGGCACACGACCACGGGGGGGGGTGGGGGGGGGGGGCACACGATCCAATGTGTATCTAAGGTAAATAACGTTATTCCGTATCGCAGAACTAGCAGTAATAATTTTAAACGGAACGGCAACAGAACATTTCATAACAGTGTAATGTAAGAAGGATTTTACCAAGCGAACCCCCACCGCTTGACGGAATCCAACACAACCCCCCCCCCCCCCCCCCCCCCCCCCCCCCCCCCCCCCCCCCCCACTGCTAGATAGAGTTGCTTAGGGCCACCAAAATCCTAGAGAGAAATGGTCACTAATACTTTATAATCTCTCATTTTTAATAATAAAAAAAAAAACGTTAATGAAGTCATTACCGCAGTGATTGTTGTTTGTAATTTCCACCGATTGTTTTTTTTTTCGTGAAATTGTTTACGGTATCAAAGAGAAATATTGGAGCTCTTTTCATTCCGCTCAATCAGATAAAATAAATATGAGTATCTGGCCGACGCAGAGGAAATGTTTGTGCGGAGGAAGGCAATCTCTCCGCGCAGGGCAAAACACCTCTAATTTAGATAACCGCCATTTTCCCTCCAATTTTCTTGTTGACTGCTTCAGGAGTCATATCATTGTGTCGCCAAGCACCGCTCTCTGGATACTATTTCTCTCCTTTAAAAGGCATCTCTTTTCTTGTTTTTTTTCCCTTTTGTTCAAATAAATATTTATTTAAATATTGTAAATATGTAAAATGTTAACCCTTTTAGTCATCATTAAAATGAATGTGGATTACTGACTAATATTCAGTTTCAGTTTGGATTTGTGAAATGTTTAAAATTTTCAGGGGAACTGCTGGACTGTTTTCCAGGTTTACCAGCATCTAAAAGGTTAACTCTTTGTTTCTTTTCTTTTCTTTTCTTTTCTGCACTATCAGGTTTGGTCACAGATCGTAGCCTCCAGAAGACCCTTTTTTTCTTCTTTTTTTTGCTAGAGAAAGATTTCAGTTGCTTCAGAGCTTAGGATACATTTAGTCTTCTACAGGCACTGCCGTCAATACCATCGTCAAACACTGTCCTCCAAATTGCCCACTGAGTCAATGTCAATGACCTTCGGCTTGTTGTTGACCTTGACAGTAACCACAGCCACAACAGCAAAAAGCCACTTTTGAAACCTTTCCTGAAAACATTTATGTGTGGAGACACAATAAATATCAGTTAAGCATTTAATTTTTTTTTTCCTATATTGATAAAGCCATCTGCAGTCATTTGGAGTAAACAAGGAATTTTGCCAGAACAGATGTCAGCATTTGAAATCTGTCCTTTAGAGAACTTGTCATACTTAACAAATAGAGCGTCAGATTAAGATTTTAGAATTTTGTATGATATTCTTTTTTTCTTTTCTTTTTTTTTTGCCTCCAAATAGATCCACACCAGTGCCGATCCAATTCAATTTAACAGGAAGAAGAAAAGAAAACCAGCTGTCAAAGTAATGGAAGTTGTCTTTCTTCCTTTTAAAGTTAGCCAATCGGGGTTGGAGATTGAAATGGCGTGGCGGTGTTCAGGGAACCCCCCCCCCCCCCCCCGGTTCAGTGTCGCCGGGGCCGACCGAGTCGCGAGCCCAACGGGGGGAACAGGCTGGAGCGGGTTTTGGGTTGAGATTGATTACACGGTTCGCTCAAGTCAAATCACCTGTCAGCCTCCCTTTGACACGGAATCCATTTTGTTTCACGTGGCCATTAACCTTGAGAACACCTGGATTTATTTTCCCCGGGCCCCTGGGTGTGCCCGACCTTTTGTCCGGCGCCAATCCCCCGCGCGAAACCCGCCATTCTTCTCTTGTTCTGGGAAACGCGCGGTAAAAAGCACAATATTTATTCATTTGTTTTCGCGGTTTTGTTCCGAGCCGGAGCGAGGCCCAACCCCCCCGGGCTTATCGATCGCTTCGCGGGATGGGACGAGCAGAGGGCAGTCCCGTGCGCCATGCCGCGCGAGCTCGTTTGTACATCGTCCCCCCCCCCCCAAATCCCCCGTTTCTCCACTCACACCCCAAGCAGCCACGGGGAAGCTAATGAGGAGCAAAGGGAGGGACCTGCAGTCTGGGAGATAATGGAAACGGGAGAGGTCTCTAAATTCAACGAGCGGCGGGAATGGCGAGCGGACAGACAGCTGGGGGGAACGGCGGGATGGCGTGGGGGTGGGGGCGGGGGAATGGTGGGGGGTGGGGGGGGGGTCTTATTTTATTGTCAGCAGCAGCTTAAATTGGAATACATTTGTGAACCTGCATCCCCATAACTAATAGCTGTCTGCTCACTCGCCTCTCAGAGGAACGTTGGTCATAATAAAATGGAGATGGGGACACTCCTCCTCTCCGGGCTACCACGGCAACTGCCACTAGCCTCTGTGAAGGCGCTTATGAAAAACATGCATAAATGTATTGCTCCCGGCTCCGAACCAGGAGCGCCCAATTAACGGTGTCTCCGTGCTCTGCATCGGCGATGTCACGGGACTGTGATGCAGGGGAAGAGGACCGCGGTCAAAATCAACAGAGTTAAGAGTTAAAATCAACAGAGTTAGGAGTTAAAATCAACAGTTAGGAGTTAAAATCAACAGAGTTAGGAGTTAAAATCGACAGAGTTAGGAGTTAAAATCGACAGTTAGGAGTTAAAATCGACAGAGTT
The DNA here is from genome assembly GCF_013347855.1 of Anguilla anguilla. Classification (NCBI taxonomy): domain Eukaryota; kingdom Metazoa; phylum Chordata; class Actinopteri; order Anguilliformes; family Anguillidae; genus Anguilla; species Anguilla anguilla. The sequence continues at coordinate 3,650,159 of NC_049214.1, read as the reverse complement.
AAGAGTTAAAATCGACAGAGTTAGGAGTTAAAATCGACAGAGTTAGGAGTTAAAATCGACAGAGTTAGGAGTTAAAATCAACAGAGTTAGGAGTTTTAACAGCGACGGTACCACCGCTCGTAGTTTCCAAGAGGAAAATATGAAACATATTTTTGTTATAGTGGCATTAGTGGCAGCACTAGTAGCAGGAGTTGTAGTAATAATGTAGGTGCAGTAGCAGTAGTAGTTGTTGTAGTAACAGCACTAATAGTAGTCAGTCACATTAGTCATTGTTGTAATAGAAGTTGTAGCAGTAGTAGTAGTAGTAATCTTCCGGGTGAGATGTGGTCATTAAAGGTCCAAATTTTCACTGAACTGCTTTTCTACACCCGGTCACCTAATCACTTCATATCCAAGGACGTAGATCTCGTTTTGACTTTGAGGGGAACAACAAACAGGAATTGTTCTTTAGGATTTTTTTGGACGGGACACTAACAGTACCACCCAATATGACATGATAATATTGGGGGGGGGGCATTTTATGTTTTCCCAAAGCTGGACACCCCCCTGTGATCTACTGTGCATCAATGTCCATGCGTCTGATTGGCTACTCAATCCCTTGCATGCTACACCCACTTTAATTCCCTAGGTCTTCACTGCTAAAAAGATAACTGAGTTGAACCCAGCTGGTTAAATAAAGGTTTTTAACAAAAATGCTTTGACCTGCCAAATGGGGTGCAAAGGAGAGTGAATGTAAAATGTGTAAAACAGAGAGAGAAGCGATGTTTAGGATGAAGATGATGATGAGGGAGAAAGTGCGTAGTAATCTTTCCTGCTGAATCTGTGGCTTACAGAGATCATTAAGGGCTTGTTCTTTTTTTTTTCTTCTTTTTTTTTTTTCGCTCAGCAGTTAATTACAACATTTACATTTCTAAAGTGCTGAGTATTAATCCAGTGGCTGTAATGCTAGGGTAATCAAGATCTGGGCTAAGCATTTATTAAACCGCAGAAAAGCTGATTGCAGGCGAGCGTAGGAAATGGGGCTGGCCTCCGTTGTCGTCATGGAAATCAAGGTAGATTTTTCACATTTTAAACTCGCGCTGAGACAAGGCAGACCACACGTTTATATACGGACCCCATGACCACTAGGGGCCTCCATTGAGCTGCTGTATTTCTTCCCACCCGAAATTAAAATGAGCACTCTTGATCTTGATCCCTCCCCACCCCCTTTCTCGTTCCACGATTACCATCTCTCCACCTCCTGATTGGACACATAAAAATTGTAATTTTTGCTTAGGGCTTCCTGATGGTGCTCTGAGACCCATACAATGTTTTTTTTTTTAAACGGTGAAAGTCTTGCGACTCAAAAGGGCAGCAAGATTTATCAAAGATGTTGTCTGCTATTTCATACTTTGCCATAATTAGTTTTTCATATTTGTCCAATAAATGTCCAATATTCCGTTATCCCACAACCTACACCGGCGACATTGTCCATGACTCAACCGTTAATGACAGTTTTAACGTTTGCGTCCTCAGACTTCACTTTCAGAGAGTTCATCAAAGTGAACTCCGCGTTCACTCGCGAAATGACTGTTTGCGTGTTTTTCAAGTCAAATTTAAGGACAAACATTGGCAGGATCCAGCCGACGGTGTTTTTAAATGACACGCTTTTAAATGCCACAAGGGAAGTTACAGTTTCACCCCCCGCAGTACGGCAGATGATATTCAGTGAACAAAACGATTCGAGTGAGAAAATCGCTTTGACCTTGGCTCGCTTTGACTTAAGCGGATAACAGCCGTGTTTTTTGTCAGTTACAGCGACCGAGGAGAGATGGAGAACAACCCAAGTGTGCAGGAGTGGTCTTCTCCTTGTCCACTAAATTACAGACACTTCAAACTCAGAGTCCGAGAGGAATGAATATGCCCTGAAAAAAAAAAAAAAAACACCTGCTTAAGTTTCCGAACCGATAAATCCAGCAAGCGTGCAGTCCCCTAGTTCTACTGGGCGTGATGCAATTGACATTTCCTGGCCCATTTTCACTTCAGTAAATGTGAAAACTTTTGCTTTTTACGCAGGACTGAAAGAACAGACGGAGAAGGAATTGCTCCTCCCGTTGCTGAATTCGGGCTCTAATTAACTCTCAGAAGTCCCTTGGCGGAGGGGATTGAGCTAGGACACACAGTGGGTGAGCTTAGTTAAACACATGGGCCACTTAGGTATGACTCAAGGAGTTAGCTTAGCTCAACACATGAAGCTCAAAGGCACAACGCATCAGGTTAGCTTAGCTCCACACATGGAGCATAGAGTTAGCTTAGCTCAACATGTGGGACATAGGGGCACGACGCATTGAGCTAGCGTAGCTCAACACACGAAGCATAGCGGTACGGCGCGTTGAGCTAGCGTAGCTCAACACACGAAGCATAGCGGTACGGCGCGTTGAGCTAGCGTAGCTCAGCGCGTGGGACATAGGGGCACGACGCATTGAGCTAGCGTAGCTCAGCGCGTGGGACATAGGGGCACGACGCATTGAGCTAGCGTAGCTCAGCGCGTGGGACATAGGGGCACGACGCATTGAGATAGCGTAGCTCAGTGCGCGGGACATAGGGGCATGACGCATTGAGCTAGCGTAGCTCAGCGTGCGGGACATAGGGGCACGACGCATTGAGATAGCGTAGCTCAGCGTGTGGGACATAGGGTGGGACAACACACGAAGCATAGCGGTACGGCGCGTTGAGCTAGCGTAACTCAGCGCGCGGGACATAGGGGCACGACGCATTGAGCTAGCGTAGCTCAGCGCGTGGGACATAGGGGCACGACGCATTGAGCTAGCGTAGCTCAGCGCGCGGGACATAGGGGCATGACGCATTGAGCTAGCGTAGCTCAGCGCGCGGGACATAGGGGCACGACGCATTGAGCTAGCGTAGCTCAGCGCGCGGGACATAGGGGCACGACGCATTGAGCTAGCGTAGCTCAGCGCGCGGGACATAGGGGCACGACGCATTGAGATAGCATAGCTCAGCGCGCGGGACATAGGGGCACGACGCATTGAGTTAGCGTAGCTCAGCGCGCGGGACATAGGGGCACGACGCATTGAGTTAGCGTAGCTCAGCGTGCGGGACATAGGGGCACGACGCATTGAGATAGCGTAGCTCAGCGCGCGGGACATAGGGGCAGGACGCATTGAGCTAGCGTAGCTCAGCGCGCGGGACATAGGGGCAGGACGCATTGAGCTAGCGTAGCTCAGCGCGCGGGACATAGGGGCACGACGCATTGAGCTAGCGTAGCTCAGCGCGCGGGACATAGGGGCACGACGCTTTGAGATAGCGTAGCTCAGCGCGCGGGACATAGGGGCACGACGCTTTGAGATAGCGTAGCTCAACACACGAAGCATAGCGGTACGGCGCGTTGAGCTTAGCTCCACACGTCGGCCACAGAGGTACGACTCAGTGGGTGAGCTTAGCTCAACGTGTCGGGGCAGGGTGTGCTCTCTGAGGTCCCAGGAGCAGATGGAGGCAGGGTGTGGGGGAATGGGGGGGAGGGGGGTGGGGGGGCAGAGAAATGGCAGGAGCGAGATGGCAGCCAAGCAAACCCTGGCACCGGCGCTGAACCGGCCAGATGCCAGGCCTCGGGTCTTACCGGCGCAATACGGCGGGTCGGTCTGCTTCATTACCGACAAGATGGCCGACCGTGGGTCTCAGAGAGGAGTCAGGCCAAAGAGCGGAGCGTCCGATTGCAGCCTCAGTGTTCCGGTGCGCGCTTTAGTATGACGTTTACGCTTTAATTTAGCCGCCGACCAGAATTATTATTTGTTAAGAAATATGTCTAGATCTTTTAAAAAAAACAATTCTATCCAAAATCAAACACACTGCAGTACATTTTAGAAGTTGGCTAACATTTCAAGATAATAAAAAAAAACTCACACAAGGTCAGAATATGATTTATACTCCTGTCACAGTAGTGTATTTTATAACAATTTGTGGGGTTTTCTTGACTTTCCAACTCTGGCCTGCTTCTTAATATTATTAATAGTGTTGTCAATTTTCCATAAGCAAAGGTTTTTGAAATGTTTTTTTTCCCAGTTATGTGTAATGCAGTTTTTAATATTTTTTTAAGCATTTAAAGTGTTTCTGAAAGACCGTAGTTGGCGCCATGTGAAAAAAAAAACTGAAAAACAATTTTAAATCCTGATTTATCTCTGTAACTGCTCACTCAGTAAAAACAGAATTCTGCATTTGCTTTTACCTTTTTTTGGAGGGAAAATCTAAATATTTTAAGGCCCAACATTCTGAAAGTTGATCCTCCCCTTAAAGGAAAGAGCCAATGAAAGGTCCTGTCAGACAGCAGATGTTTGACCCTTTCCGCAGAGCCATACAAGGACAACTGTGCCACCTGAGAATCTTGGAGTGTTGATGTGCCAATCACAGGTGGGTCTATATTCAGCCAGTGCTGTTTAGTCTTAGCCTCCCTCACTCAGTCATCAGCATAATAATATATTAAAGCCACTGGGAGAGAAATGCTAATGAATCAACTAGATGACAGATCACAGAAACTCTGAAAAGCACTGAACAACTGACAAACTGTCAATCTGTCAGACCGGTAACAACGGTTACCAGCAACAGCCGTTTAACGTCCGTGTGAATCGGACAGGTATCGCTGAGGGAGGTGCCAGGTAATGGATCCCGGTACAGGGAGAGAGAAAAAAAAGCAGGTGCTTTGTGAACAAGCTGAGAACAAACAAGACTAACACGCCCGCAGAAATTTTGCCGGATAAATTCTGAAAGTTCTCAGTCTGCACTTCCTGTTTTACAGTCCCATTCTTGCCCCGACTTCTGTCAGCAAAACTAAACCCATTTTAAAGCCCACGGTTGACTTAACCTTTGCCGTTTGCCTACGGGATATCCTGCAGGAAAATATTTGGACAGCCCGTTCCACCCCCAGATTTAAGTCACAGTCAAACTCTCTCTGTTTGTGTTTTGCTTTTAAGTCTCTGCGACTATGATAGAGTAGAAACTTATGTTGCTTGTTTTTGTTTGTTCTGATAGTAATAGTAATAACATTATTATTATTATTATTATTATTATTATTATTATTAGCAGTAGCAGTAGCAGCAGCAGCAGCTGCAGTAGCAGTAGCAGCTGCAGCAGCAGTAGTAGTAACAGTAGCAGTAGCAGTAGTAGAAATAATAGCAGTATTAGCCCAAGCAGTGCTACAGGAGAGCTAGGAGGAGCAGCAGACCTTGCTGCGCTTGTTGAATATTCAGTGAGAGCTGATTTGAGGGACGTTCGGCCCTTCAGTCTCCTAACGAACCGGGCCCCTGCTCAGGACGGGCCAGGGACCCGGAGCGGTGTGCGTCACGCGGCAGACGCGCACGGCTTTGCCTCAGGATGACGTAAACCAGCAAACCACCCCCGCCCGCCCGCCCGCCCGCCCACCCGCCCGCCCGCAGCGGACCGTGCAGGCCGTGCATTACACAAACAGGATGACTCAAACCCCCCCCCCCCCAACACCTGCTCCATTTGGAGTGGGACGATCGTTTACAAAGTGAATGACAGGAGAGGCCACTAATCGCTCCCAGGGTAAATCTGTAGGAAAGTTTTGGGGTTTCGACCCCCACACCCCCCCCCCATCTCCTCTCTTCCCAGGACCCCGTACATTAAAAAAAAAAAGACTCTGGTGCTTTCGGACCGCAGCGCGACTCACCACAACATCGCTGCTGCGTCCTTCCACAGAGTCTCCCAGAGTCGCTGAACCTCTGAACCGCTGAACCTCTGAGCCGCCGCATCGATTTCACTTTTCTCTCATGAACCCATGGTGAGTCAGAGGGGCCGTGCCTGTTTCTGCTCTCACCTTTCACCAACAGGCCGCAGGGTAATATAACGGTTTCGTAACTGGCTTTGTCACCTAAAAGTTGCAGGTTTGAATCTCAGGTGGGAGACTGCCGTTGTACCCTTGAGCAAGGCACTTATCCAGCATTGCTTCAGAATATATCCAGCTGCATAATTGGATGCTCTGTTAAAAAATAATAATAATAAATGCAAAAGCTGTGTAAGCCTAGATAAGAGCACCTGCTAAATGCGTGTAATGTAAACAAACAGTAAGAAACCAGTGGCACTTGTACTGCAGATGAACATTCATTAGATATTCCATATATAGTGCCACCTTGTGCTCACAGCCCCAATCCAGCTACTAAGCTTATCCTCTTTAATGGAACTTTGATGAGTAAACAAACCACTTACATCAAAAGCATAAAATTAATCAGACACAAACAGTATCGATATGCCGTAAATACAGGGACAGGGATGTTGTGATGCGAAATGCGTTGGCACTTAGCCGAGCGCGTTCAGTACCTTGCCATCATTGAAGTGTGCTATTGCTGTCACGAGAAGGCTATGCATTTGAATTGTCAGCTGCAACACATCCGCGGGGGAATGGCTCATAAATTTCATTGTATCAGCAGTATAAACGGATTATCAGGGTCTCCCCATCGGACTCAGACTGGCAAACTTGCACGGCGCGGTAGATTTCACGGTCGGAAACATCCGCGGACTCCGTGTGTCACTGCTGAGAACGCATTGTGGAACACGATGCAGAATTTATCCGGCAAAATTTCTGCGGGCGTGTTAGTCTTGTTCGTTCTCAGCTTGTTCACAAAGCACCTGCTTTTTTTTCTCTCTCCCTGTACCGGGATCCATTACCTGGCACCTCCCTCAGCGATACCTGTCCGATTCACACGGACGTTAAACGGCTGTTGCTGGTAACCGTTGTTACCGGTCTGACAGATTGACAGTTTGTCAGGGCTGAAAAGACCGGTTTGAGAGAACACGTGTGGACGGTTGCACCCGATCAGAATCTTTTTTGATTCAAGTGGGGATACCAACAAGGCACTTAAATCAGGATTTATAAGTGTTGAGTTTCTGTTGCGCCTTACGAACGGGCAATTTCACAGCGGAAAAACAAAAATAAAATGCGTGTGAAAATGTGACTTCAGAGAGACACGACATCGGCTGAAAGCCAAAGAAATCCGGGGTGGTCTCCCGGCAGGGATGTTGGTGGGGGGGGGGGGGGGTGTTCCGGGGGAGACAACAAACAGCAACTTTAGCCGACATTGATTTCCTGCCCGCAATCCCTCTCTCGTTAACCCGGCAAGATAAGGAGAAACCGACCAACGGTTTTCTTTTTCTTTTTTTATCGCCGATGTGCCATCGGCAGCTCATTTGCCACGGCTGCAGTTTGTAAGCCATAAAACGAGTGTCACGACACCGCCGCAGCTGATAGCAAATTAATTAAAATACGCATTAATGGCGCATTAAAGGTAGGGCGGCGTTGAAGGCTCCTTCCGTATTTTCCATTGTTATCTGTAGCCTTGCTGGGTGAGAACCTCATTAGCCTCTCGCACTTAGCTTGGAAATAAACTCGGAGACTCTCTGTCACTGTTTATGCCACAATTAATTAGAGGGGGGAAAAACAGACAGCGGTAGGCCTACTGTTGTTGCAGCGCATAAGCTGACAGATTGTATTTATTTATTTATTATTTTTTTATTTTCTGGCCGTCGTTATTTTCTTGTTTCAGCCGCGCTTGTCACTTAAGCAATCCTCCGAGTATCCAAGGAATTGTGGTATTGATCTTCCCCAGACCTTTAAAAAAATTCGGGATTAAATTTGCTTGTCTCCTGGTTTCACTGAAAAGAAGAGAGAGAGAGAGAGAGAAAATCCTATTTCCTGTGTAAGTGGTGTTTCTATTGCATTATGGATTTTGTATCTTCAGGGTTGCCTCGCGTTTTCTTTCTCTTTCTCTCCCTCTCCCTCCCACCCCTCTTCATCCTGCCGAACGCTTTTATGACTGGTACTTTATTTTTATTTTAATATAGGCGAGTGCATGCCGTCTCATATTCCAGCCCGGGCTTTGAAGTCCTGGAAAGGACTGCAATTCCCATGTTTCCCTGCTCACCCTGGGGCCCCAGGTCCTTCAGACTGGCAGCCAAGAGCGCTTCCACCAGCTCCAGGTTTGTGACCGGAGGACTGAAATTATTCCAGTATGCTCTGTGAAGCACCGGTAATGACCCGCGCGGAATGCATACATTAACCTACCGCTGTACTTTTTCGGGAAGCCGGTTAGGATTCGCTCTCGTTACGTTGGCGGACTACACAATGAGTTTTCGCGGTAAACAAACCTTTAAGAAAGCTCCGGTTTCTGGTCACTATCGGTCCTGTGCCCAACCTTTAGTATTTATTTACTTTACATTTGTTTACTTGTTTTGACTAAAGTAGCTCACTGAACTCCTAGTGCGCGGCCTCTGTGGGAGTCGACGCTCTCTCTCGCACGCGCGACTGCGACTGTTTTTTTTCTTTTCCTCGGGATGATGCGGTACGGAAAAGGAGCATCTTGCTGAAATAAAACATTGATCGCCATTGATTTTGTGCGTCTGAGGGCACGCGCCGGCCTCTCCGTCGGTGCATCGCAATGATGTTCCGCCCCCACGCTGCCACTGTGGGCGGAGCTTTATTTGAGCAGGGAGAGGAACAAAAATCCATGCGATAAATAAATAGAAAAAAAAAAGAAATTAAATATTCTCAGCGGGGGAATAAAGTCAATAAGAACCAGGGTCTAATTCAAAAGTGAGAAAACCCACTCAGTGCCCACTGGGACAAAAATGAGGCAGGATCCCTACCCTGCCCTAGGTTTTCTTTGGGGGGGGGGGGGGTGGTGGTGGGGGTGGGGGGAGCTTAATTTAACCTCCTCGCTTTTTGGTGTATCCCTCAAATCAGCCTTCTCAAAGAAGTGGCTTTATTTTATCTGAGGTTTACACATTGGAAGTTTGGCGTTCTCGGGGAAATGAGCAGAGCCGATGTTGAGGTTCTCGACGCAGCGGGAGGACAGCGTTGCGTAATGGCTTTAAATCCTAAGTGGGCCGCCTCCGTACCCTTGGGGAAGGCACTTACCCTGAATTGCCTCCATAAATATCCTGCTGTACGCAAGAATGCTAAGCTAAAAAAAAAAAAAGTAAGGTGGCAAAGTCTCTCTGGGTAAGCGGCGCCTGCTAAGCTAATAAAATTATTTTGTAACGGTAAAAAAAAAAAACTATTAAATAATCTAACTCGCGTATTAAGTCGTCTCTCGAAGTCACGGACGAACCGTAACCGTGGTAACGTCTCGGCCCGTCCCTTTCATCGAAAGATCGGTCCGGGGCAAGCTATGACAGCGGGATTTTAGGCTGGCGTCTGCTACCCTCTGAGCATGTGCGGTGTGAGATCGCGCGTGATCCTCAACCTGTTGCCTGGCAACCTGTAGTACCCGCCGCTGGGGTTTTGTCTGCGGGACCCCGGGGACCCGCGTACTTCTTATCTGGAGCGGAAGGGCTTCTGTTTGTCTCGTAACCCCCCCCCACCCCCCACACACACGGCCGGGGGGCCTGCCACTCAACCTTTGTTCAAAACTTTGAACAAAAATTTGAGTCAACTGCTATTTATTTATAGCACGTTTTTTTTTACAAAGAATCTATCACAGCGAGCTTTGCAGTTTAACTCTGGCTTACAGGATAAGACATGGACATGTCAGGTATCAGTGCCCATAAGACATGGACATGTCAGGTATTAGTCCCTCTAAGACACGGACATTTCAGGTATCTGTTCCTATAAGATCAGGTATTAGTCCCTCTGATTGGCTCCAGACGGGTTGTATGAAGCATCTGAAGATGGCGAACATGAGGTGGGGTGGGGGGCTGAAGTGTTTGTAGGGGGGGGGGCGGGGTTGGTTGGGGATTTCACTCTTCACAAAAAACAGTTTGGTCAGTTCATTATAGTGATTACTGAATGTGTCAGGCTGGTCAGTTATGAACGGACAGCTCAGCTGTGGGATATCAATACCTCTTGAATTAAAATTCAGCATTCCTAAAGTCAGCACGGGCTGAAATCGGCATGTGTAAAATCAGGCAATCAATCAATCGATCGATCAACCCTTGTTTTCGTTGCACACCTTATAACAACAGAAACAAAGAAGCTAGCAGTGCCTATTAGCAGTAAATCTGTCACACAGCTCCTCACAGTGGGGTAGGGATTTATAACAGACACGTCTGAAACAGGACTCTTTTAAAAGGGAACTTTAGAGTTTCGGTTTTAAAGACAGAAACGCTTTCTCCGCCCCCGCATCCCCCCCCCCCCCCCCCCCGCCCCCCGCCCCGTACCGTTTCAGGAGCCCTGAGATTTAAACACTCTGAGGGGAACGCCCCCCCCCCCCCCACTCACAGCAGCGCAGACCGGGGGCTGACCTGCTCTGTTTCCGGAAGATAGACCGAGCGTGAACAGAGAGGTGTGGGATGTGGAAAATGGAGGTGGCCTTTGAGCGTGGGGGGTGGGGGGGGGGGGGTTGGGGAGTTGGTAATTTTTTCGGTGTGCTTTCTCACATTTGAGCGAGCAGGAGTCAGAGAACTCTCGGCAAGGCTTCATAAAACAGCCGAATCAGCACCGCTCGGTGGCACCGATTTACCGGACCGGGACGAATACCTAAACTCATCCTTCTCGTTGAGGTGCCTGCTGAAAACTGCGCTCGAGGTCCAATTGGACAGTGTAGCGGCAGTGTAGCATAATGGGTACGGAGCGGAGCTGGTCTTGTAACCTGAAGGTCACGGGTTCGATTCCCAGGTAGGACACTGCTGCTGTACCCTTGAGCAAAAGGTACTTAACCTGCGTTGCTTCAGTATATATCCTACTGTATAAAAATGCTGTGTAAAAAAGTCGGTCTGGATAAGAGCGTCTGCTAAATGCCTGTAATGTAATATAATGTAACAGTGAATTACAGCTGTCGATGGGAGGTACCCATTGTTGTCGTATTGTAGTATTCTTGTAAAATTACCTCTCTTACCCTGCGATGGCCGGTAAGTTCTTGGGTGTTCTTGGGCAGTGAAGTTCGGGCCCTGATGCCGAGCGTTTCTCCTTCCAGCTCTCGAGGCCTCTGATCCGGGGGTCCTATCGGCTGAGTCCGAAATACAGGGGAAGGGTGTGAAAGGGGGACCAGTTAGCAAATCCCAGCATGCCGTTCTTCCAGGTCCGCACCTGGGAGGAGGGAAAAAGACTTTTAAAAAAAGCAAAGAAACAGATGAATTGCACAAAAACATAGAGGGAATAGGACCTGACCCTAGCGGATATCCACCTCCCCTTCCCTCCCCCCCACCACACCACGCCACCCTCAGCATTCATCCCCATCTTTTCCTCTATCCCCCCCTCCCGCGCCCCCCCCCCCCCCGCCCCCCCCCAGCCCGGCGGAGAGAGCGCTGCAGGCCCAGCGAGCCGGAACTGGGCGCCTTGCCCCGCGGGTCCCTGTTGACTTGTTAAATAAGGGAGCTGACTGGCTGATTGATGGCCCCTCGCCGGCCCCCCCGCCCGCGCTCCCCCCCCCCCCCCCCCCGCTCGGCCCCGGCCCGGCGGCGCCCCCCCCCCCCCCCCCCCCCCGCGTTTCGCGGATCAGCGGCCCCGCTAAGAAGCCTTGGCGGGAGCCGCCCCGGACAGGCGTCCCTTAAACACGCCCTTTGATGGATGGCGCCAATTTCCAGCCCAAACCCAGATGACCCGACCAAGCGGCGCTCTCTTCTGCTCGTTTTTAACGCCACCCCCGTGCCCCCACCCCCCCTCCATTCTGCTCCCCCCAACCCCCCCCCCCCCCCCCCTCCCCCACCACCACCACTACCCCCTCCCGCCCGGCCCGTATTTCTCAGGTAAACCCTGTTCTCCCCGTACGCCAGAGAACAAGAATATTCTAAAACTGCATCAATCAAGGCTTTGCTTACACTGCGCCCCCACCGCTCAAAGTTTCAATTACCCCCCCCCCCCCCAAACCCCACCCTCCTCGGATACTGACAGCCTCTTCACTACCCCCATCTCTCTGACCAAAAAGAGGGGGTCGGGAACCTTATTGGCTTTTTATTGCTGTTTTCTATGTTCTACATTTCCACTGAGCCCCCAACACCCCCACACCCCAAGTTTTAAGCAAACAGATGCTACCGCCAATCACTTTAACCCCCCCCCCCCCCATTTTAAACAGGATGCATTGCCTAAGGGGGGGGGGGGGGAGGGAACCTGTGCCAGCCTGCCACACGGCACGGGATGTGGATGTGTTTGGGGCGGGGGGAGCGGGGGGTGGGGGGCATGCTACACAGGTGCAGTCTCAGGCAAGTCAGGTTCATTTGTAATGTACTGAGCGCTGATGTGCTCCTATCAGGAGGAGGTGGCAGGAGCGCTGATGTGCTCCTATCAGGAGGAGCGCTGATGTGCTCCTATCAGGAGGAGGTGGCAGGAGCGCTGATGTGCTCCTATCAGGAGGAGCGCTGATGTGCTCCTATCAGGAGGAGGTGGCAGGAGCGCTGATGTGCTCCTATCAGGAGGAGCGCTGATGTGCTCCTATCAGGAGGAGGTGGCAGGAGCGCTGATGTGCTCCTATCAGGAGGAGCGCTGATGTGCTCCTATCAGGAGGAGGTGGCAGGAGCGCTGATGTGCTCCTATCAGGAGGAGCGCTGATGTGCTCCTATCAGGAGGAGGTGGCAGGAGCGCTGATGTGCTCCTATCAGGAGGAGCGCTGATGTGCTCCTATCAGGAGGAGGTGGCGGGAGTGCGGATGTGCTCCTATGAGGAGGAGCACCGCGGAGGAGGAGGTGGCAGGAGCAGGTGCTCAGAAGAGCGGTCGTTCTCCCGCCGTCCCCGCCTGCGCCTCCGCCACGGGACGTCTGCTGCCCCCTTCAGGCGCCCGACGCAACCTCTGCTGCCCCCTGCAGGTGCCCGACGCAACGTCTGCTGCCCCCTACAGGTGCCCGACGCAACGTCTGCTGCCCCCTACAGGCGCCCGACGCAACGTCTGCTGCCCCCTACAGGCGCCCGACGCAACGTCTGCTGCCCCCTACAGGCGCCTGACGCGTCAGAGTTCGGTTATACTTCTGCCCTCCTCAGACATTTCTTCTGTTCCTTTCGTTTAGTTTCCCCTGTAATTACATATTTCATCCATGTGCCGGACACGTACGTCAGATTGCTTTATGTTTTCTCTATTTCGTTAATTTCTTATGTTTCTTTTGCCTCATGTCCCCTATACTTATGTATTTCATTGTTTTAAAAAAAAATCTAATTATGCCTGTTAATATTTTATACGCGGTCTCAAACAAAGCTTATGCTAATTCTTATCTTGAGACGTCTCTTTAAGATAAAAAGCTCATTACCGCAATTAAGAAACAGCAAGCTGCAGTGTGTTCATTTATTTATTTAGTTATTTATGTTTAATTCAAATGGTATTACTTCAACACGTAAGCAACAACACTCATTATGTTTTGGGAAAAATTATTAGTGCCGATCCTGCGTTGTCGGTGGCTACAGCTTCAGCACGTGTTTTGTACTGGATGGGGTTTGACTGAACTTTCCAGCTAGGATTATATACGGAGTACAATAAAACTAATAAATAAAATATCAGGACGCATAATACCCTACTTTCACAACAATGAAATTAAAGCTAATTACAATGAGCACAGTAAATTACATCAACAGTGTTCCAGGATTTATGTACCAGTGGGCCCTATTCCAGCAGGAGAAGCAGAAAAATTATTATTCTTTATTATTTTTTTGTTTATTCTTTATGTTTTGTTTATTTGACGGGGACCACGCACAGCCACTTGGCTGTCTCAAAATTAGCAAATCGAGCTGAACTGAATTATCCCCTGGGCAGGCACCATATAAAAAGAAAATATTTTCCTCCGTGACGTGGAGCGATGAAGTTATGTCTGAGTGAAGCTCCATATAACGGTCCGCTGGCATTCCGTGCATCGCACACCTTTAAACGCGTCTCTTTTAGTGCACAGAGATAAATTAACGGCGTACATTTTAGTGGGAATTTAGCCATCAAACTCTTAAGATACCTGCATCTGTGAAGTGTACTGCTTTACGAGCCTCATTTGTCTTCCAGATCAAAATTCACAACAGCGTAACAATTTTTTTTTTTTATTTGCACCTGCAGTCAATGAAACGCGGGGACCCTTTAAAAAAAAAAAGATTTACTTTGCATAAAACGAATAAGAGCGCACACAAGAATGCATAATGAGGGGAGAACGGAGCGTACAGCTCGTTTAAGGCTGGCTGTTTACCTACAGTCTGGAGCGCAGGTGTCAGGCTCCAGTCCAGGAGGGCCGCAGTGTCTGCTGGTTTTTTTGGGGTGTTTTCGACACAAGTGGTTCATTAAAGTCATTGATTGGCTAATGAAACCACACACCTTGTTCTCAGGGCCTTAATTGGCAGCTGATTGAAAGGAAAACGCAAAAAACCTGCAGACATCACGGCCCCCTTGGGACTCAGTTTGACACCGCTGGTCTAGAGGGCATCCAGCAGTGCACCAAGTCTGGACATAACCACGGAGAGGGTCTCTGTCTGTACCACATGACCTGGCCAACTGCCCCCATGCATCGACAAGTCTGCGTACAGAAATATCTTCCTGACATTTGCCTGAAATGTACGATTTTTTGTTAATTTTTGCACTCGTCCCCCGTTCTTCTTTGAGAACTCAGGATGAAAAAGTAAATCTACTGTAGTTCGCTTTGTTAATCCTCTTTTATGAATTAATGAAAAAAACCTCAATCGAATCCCCCCTTCGCCACCTTCTGCTGATCCTGAGGAAGAGGAAGCAACTGTAGGCCTTTTTTTTCACCGCTTCAGCACAACGGCGAGAGCCTGACTGGCTTTGATTGGCTTCCACTCCCACACGCTGAACTTCAGCGTTTAGCTGCTCCGAACGTCAGCTGCCAGGTTTCTGCCCACCGCAGCACTCTGCTTCTGTAATTAAATCTTCATTTAAGAGGGTCCAATTTAGACTTCGGTATAGTTTCCAAACAGAAACACTGAAAAAAACCTGAAATTTTGCATTCCAATCATAAAAGACCACACAAAGAAAATCTACAAAACAAACAGTACTTTTGTAGAACATTTAAAAATCTTTTCAAAGCAAGCACAAATTTCAAATTCCCATATTATTATTTATGTTTCATTCTCTCTCCTTTTTCTTTTTTGGACAAAAAGTATCTTGACAAAAATTTGCACTGGAGTCTTTTTTTTCTGCCAGACTGTATGGTTTGGCCAGAGCTGTAGAGACACAGCTCATCACAGTAAAACCATCATAATGAAAAGAGGAGGGAATTAAAGAGCAGTTCTATAAAAATAATAAAAGAGCGGATATTGAACGGATGGAATGGAATGGCTCCTTTCTATTGACGCCGGGATCTCTGTTGACTCTGGAATCCCAGCAGGCCTCAGTCTGTAGTTCCATCGACGCATCGACCCTGCGGTTACTGGGAGTGAGTTACTGTACTCCGTAGAGTGCTCCAGCCATCGGACTGCCACTACAGTGTATTGGATTACCCGGCGAAACGACACCCCCCCCCCCCCCATCCCGCCATTACCAGGCTCATCAATTAGCCGGCTTTAATATCTCGCTATAATTCTGCCCATTCACGCATTAAAAACGGCGTGAGATTAAAACGGACGAAGCGATCGGAACGTCGCCTCGTTATTCGTAAAGTGCGTCGTCACTGCCCCCCCCCCCCCCCCAAGCCCTCGATCGGCTCGGTCGCCCAAATCGGCGATGGGCGGACCCGTTCGATCGAGCGGGACGGGCCGCGCGCCTTCGCCGGAGGAGGTCAGGTGATGCGCAATGCGCTAAAGCATGTGACCCAGGGGGCCTGAAGAATGGCTTCGGTCGAACGAGTCAGTCGGGGATATGAAATAGTGGCTTTGTTTAAAACCGCTTCTCGCTGTCAGGGGAAGGGAGGTGCCGCTTTGGTTAAGTGTAAGTGAAGCGGTCCCATAATGCCGCAGTGTGAAAGATGTGAGACGGGATTGTTTGTGGACATTAGCTTTGGCATGCAGTTGGGAGTTGGGGACACACCACCTGACACCCCCTGGAAGTGTTGAATTGCACATAAAATACATTTTTACAAGTTAGTCTTCAGTATAAGGAAACTTGGCAAGAAGTCAATTTTGTCACTGTCAGTCAGAAGTGGGCATCTGAGTCCTGCATCTAGAGTAGGTCTGGCGTTCTACACTTCACCGCTGGTCTTTTGTACTATTCTGCTGTCTTTTGGTTTTTGAAATTTGGTCTTGGCATATCCTAGGATTACTTTTGGAGAGACATGCTATAATTTGGTTATTTTCTTTCATGCCTGTCTCGTATGACTGTGAACTTGTCCATGTCTACCATTTGTTGTTCTTTTAAGGTAGTTAAATCTCGTCTTTATATTAGATGTGAATATTTATTGTAATTTAATAAAAATCTTTTTTTAATTATTTGGTTGTGAGTTGTTGACGAAGGTTGATCCTATCAGTAAATTGCCAATTAAATCGATCATTGAGATCTATGATAAAAATAGCCAAATGAAATAATAAATATATCTTACATGTTGGATAAGTGAGGTGTTGTAACTGCTGATACACTTGTGTTTGGAATTCAGAGTGCCAAACATCAAACAAGGTTGTTAACGGTTAAAATGTCTGGGTTCAGAAAATTAAACATATCTCACGTAATCCTCACTTCCCCCAACACCATAATAACATAAAGCGATGTTTTCCTTATCGTGATGTGAACAGACCACAGCTAAAATGAAAAAGTACACTGGACAGGGAGCAGCAGTGCTTCTGCCATGCAAACAGTTAACCCAGTTGCTGCCTAAATCCATCAGCATGCGATGATGCTCACAAAAACACGTGTTCAGTACACAAATTAATTGGGCTTAGTCGTGGAACGGAAACCATTTTGGATCTACGGGCAGTATTCAGTCGAGCCAAGATGGCTACTACAAACATAACTCACGGACATTCAGTTTTTGTCATGCATGGGTTCATCTTTATTTGTTTGTTTGTTTGTTTGTTTTTTTATGTGAGTTGAATTATTTTAGGGGTCTCTTTCAGCAGCAATCCTTGGCTCCTATCAAAATCTTTGGAGCAGGAACCAGGGCTGGGGGGGAGGGGGGGGAATGCTGTCGGACTGACTCACATCCAGATGGACAGACCTGCTCGTGGCGGTGGGGGAGGGGGGTGGGGGGGGGGGCATTGGCAGGAAAGGCTGGCGGACTCTGGAAAACAACTGGCACGACGTCTCTCCAGATGGGCACACAGGTGGACACTGACTGGAGAGAGTGGGGGACGCACGAGACGTGCCAGCTTTCTGTTCTCCTCGTCTCTCTCTCTCTCTCTCTCTCTCTCTCTCTCTCTGTTCGGGCTTCTTTCACCGTGTCTGTCCTGCTAGTGGGCCACATCTGGGCTCTTCTCTCTCCGTCTCCGTTCTCCTGTGCTGGCACGCGTCGCTCGCCGGCAGCAGTAAAACGCGAGTAAACACTACCCTCTAGTGGAGATCAGAGGTACTACCGCTGCCTGTTCTGCCGTGGTAAAATAAAAAATAAAAATTTTAAAACGCCACTTTTCAACTCGTTCTGGACCACTTTTCTGTACACTCCTAAATCAAGAACTAGTTCTGCGAATTAAATGAGAATAACATTCAGGAAGGTCAGAAATATATTACACATTAATGGAACACAGCACATAGTGTGCCAAACTTTAGCTTAGCCTTTACTGAATGAAATGAATTAAATCAGAGGAAACTGACTTCAGATAAATGCAGTCTCACACAGTGAACCCCACTTATTTCTATGTTTTCTACCCAATTTGGAATGGCCAATCATGTTGGCTGATCCGTGTACAGCAACATCATTCTTGTGTGTCTCTATATTCTTTAGACCAATCAGATGGTCAGTCAGCACTGTGATATCATGCTTGGGGCATCCGCATATTCTTCAGACCAATCACACGGTCAGTCAGTACTGTGACATCATGTTTGTGCATCAGCACTTATAGAATATTCTGGAATGATGCCTGAAGCAAGTTTTCCACTTCTGTCAAATGAACATTAGACGAGAGACTCTCAATGTCGGAGTCTTCCTGCAGAATTCCAGAATTCCAGAAGCCTGGAGGACCGCACATTCCGGGCCATACTGGCCACCCACACACTATGGTCCAATGACTGTGTTGCTGTTGCAATTATGCTGTTATTATTACAGTAAAAGGAAACTAAGATGGAGGGAGCATTCACGGGACACCGGGAAGCACCAAGTTTGTTTGGAAAGTGCACAGTGCAATCAATCCAGTCAAAGGTGAAACTCCCCTTGGAAATTAACAACATAAAATCCAATTTGTGGCTGAAACACCCACTCAAACAGGCATTTTAAAATCATGCTGTTGAGGCAAAGTGGAAAGGTGTTTTTTTTTTTTTACACCAGGTAGGTGGGGTACATTGTGCACCAATCTGCTGCAGCTCTGTCCCTTTCTATGAAACTCAATGTCTGCTTGTAGCAGCCAAGCAGCGCGTAACTGTTGATTGACATTCCACAGCCTCACGCTTTTTATGGTAATGGTAACTTAGCGACTGATTCCACAGCCGTGGCCACTTTTTTAGTGACTTACACTCATGGAAAAGAAAAGGCAGGGAGCCGGGGGGGGGGGCGGGCGTTGTGTGGGGTGGGTATGGGGATAGCGCCCCACCCCCCCCCCATGCCCAAGAAAAAACAATATCACTGGAAACCAGCAAGGCTACAAATAGCATTGATTTTTGTCTTTGGACCAGAATTGGGGCATCTAATCGATGCGCGCGTGTCTGTGTGTGTGTCTGTTGTGCGCCGGCTGAGGGTGTAGATCAATTTTCGGAGGGGGGTCGGGGGGGAGTCATCGGCGAAAGAGGCGAGCGGCGGTCGGGGGGGGGGGGGGGGTTGCACTGCATTTCATATCACAGGAGATAATTGCTGCTGTAATTGAGTAATTGATAAAGGCTCGGCCTGATAAAGGTTAGAGTTCTTTACAGGCTCCGACCCCCCTCAGCCCAAACCCCAAACCCCGCCACGCCCTCCACCCTCCGCCCCATCCCCTCGCCCTGCGCGATACTCCGCGTTGTTATCGCTGTCCATTTCCATTCATATTTAATGCCTGTTTTTGGAAACATCAAGCCTTTGATTTCCTCCTGATAGGTTTTATTCTCTTCGTCACCCCCTCTTCTCCCTCCCCTCCGCCCCCCACTCCTCCCCGCCCATCCCCACCCCCCACCCCCTCTTTCCCGCGGTCCTATCCGAGCGAGATGATTTATTGAGCGGGCGCACACTCCATATCAGGTGCCAGATTAGTTTGCCGCTGTGTCATTATCAGTCTATGACGGCTGCCAAAAAAGCCTGGGCTTCGCCCGCCTCCCAAGCCCGGCTGGTCCCGGGCCGAGACAAACAAAAAGAGAGACGGTTTTCCCACAAATACGCACGCTTAAAATTCAATCTACATCAACGGCCCCCTGGGAGAACTCCGTTAAACAGGAGCTTTGTCCAGTGGCCCCCACATCGGAACAGGGGCCTCCTCCCCTTTGTGGGGGCCACCACTTTGCACACAGCTCTGTCGCACTCGTTTGCTGCTTTTATTTATCGGTTTACCCCGAAAGGATGGAGAGGACGGGCGGGGCCCTGTCGCTGCCAGCTTAACCCTTTGAAGATGCAGGCTTCTCGGAATGTTTATTTATGTATTATTCTTCAGAATTCTAAGTCAGTGTTCTAGAACTCCGTTCCTTTCGGTCATCAGAAGTCATTGTGACATCAGGATTAGAATGTTCGGTTAACAGCATTCTAATCGCATGTTTGTGACATCACACCTCGAAGGGCTGAGGAAGGTGGAGGAGAGCACAGACAGACACAGTCTTGCTTCGCATTTCTCCCTCTTTCAAAAGGCCTTTGTGAAGGCATATATATATATAATGCCTTTATACATGTGCTGTTAATACTTTATAAAGCATGCACAGCATACTAAAGCATTTGCAGCAGTTTTATATGTTTTGTAGACACACAAAAAAATAAGAATTGTGTAAAAAATAAAAATAAAATAAAAAACCTGAATTACATCATTCTATTTGAGCGGATGCTTTGGAATGCTTTCTAAAGAAGCAATTTCACGGCCGTGGACGCATTATGTCATTTAAGACGGCTTACTGAACGGCCAGGCAGGTAATTCAAAGTGATCAAAGCGCATCAGCTGAAATTCCTTCACGAGCAAATCCCACGGCTGTAAATTCACACCGCGTCTACACAGGAAACAGGAAGTGCGATGCGTTGGCTTTTTTTCTTCACAGTTTTTCATCTCGGCTTGGCCAGTTCAGCAAAATCTTCAGCAACAGGATTAATGAGAGATAAGAACAAACACTGATTGAATCTAGGGGTGTGTTTCTAAACTAAACAACCACTGCTGTGATTTCCTATGAAGGGTAAAACATTACATTACAGGCATTTGGCAGATGCGCTTATCCAGAGCGACGTACAGCAAAGTGTATAACCATAACCAGGAACAAGTGTGTCGAAACCCCTAGAGAGAAGTACCGTGGGAGTAACATGGGAGACCTAATTTTTACCTCTGCAAAACCTGCAAAAATTATTACAACCACAAATCTTCAAAACAGGATGCTCTCCACTTCCTCAATACCTCCTCTGCTTTGACTCAAGTTACGCCTCTCTTCAAGTGTCACGACTGTACCTTACGTGAGGCTTCAAACTTCTGGCTCTCGAGTCACGCTTCCTCATAACCCACCGTGGAAAACCCGCCGTGTCTCTCTCCTCCCCAATGTCTCCTGTCAGTGAAGCGAATAATGACGTGTTGGTCAGGAAGGATTTAAGTGACATCCTTTGCAACGGACAATGGATGTGAATCAGGATCCCGCAATGAATTTGGCCAGAACAGAACACCCCCCCACCACCCCCACCCCCCCAAAAAAAAGAATCAATAAAATACAATCAAGGCGGCACTACGCTTTTCCATGCAACACACGCGCGCATTGATTTAAGCGTAAATTCCACACCGTAAAGTAAAACCGACACCGAGCGGGAAGGGGCCGGAGAGATTTAGCCGACCCCCCCGGTCGCAGCACCGTCGGCACGCGTGCTGAGGGAATTCGGATCCCCGCTCAATTTCCACCCGTAAACTTTATTTCAGCCGTATTTTTTCTCTTCCCCCCTTGTTTTGTGGTTTTTATATATTGGAGCTCTTCCAGAACAGGCATTTGCAGAACGCATTAGCATTTCGTATAGATTTGTCCTCTGCGCCTTCCTCCGCAGACGATGTGAATACCTCTCCTCCGACGCGATGCCCCCCTCCCCCCCCCCCCCCACCCCCCCACCCCGGAGGGAGTCTTTCCGCGAGGGCATCCGCGAAATGCTTTTTATCGAGAGAGAAAAAAATGCGTCTGCGTCCGCGTGCCAAGAAAGTCCATTAAAATTAAACTGGAGGGATGTTAAGGCTGCTCTCGGGTAGGTCTGCTTCCACAGCAAGGCCTTGCCCTTAAATGTCAATCAATACATTGAAAGGTTTCATCGGGGAGCATTTTCCCCAACATGGCCATGCGCAGCCCGAGAGCAAGAACGTGAATAAACGCGTCCCGGATAGCAAGCAACCCCGGACCGGATCTGGCCCGATTCTGGCCTGATTCTGGCCCGAAGCCAGCACAGCTGGCACATATCCGGTCCGGTCCAGAGTCGCATGCTCTCGGGGCTTCTGTCCAACGGCAAAAAGGATCGGACACATATGGATTCTGCTCCGCAAACATGGCCGCCATTTCTCATTTGGTGTTTGCCTTATTCCTTTTTGATTTGCAGCGGGCAGAATTGCCCTTTTCCCTATTTTCACTACAATTTGATTCTCACACGTGCACTAAATATTGACATTCTGCTCAGCGCAACTTATGCCCTCTGCCTATTTTCTCTATGTGTCATTTAAAAATTCACTCAGTCTAGACATGATCCCATTACACTGAATATCAGGGATTTAGCAGATGCTTCCATGCCACTTTGTCATTTTAATGCATTCTGTCCATTCTTACAGCTGGATATATACTGAAGCACTTCAGGTAAGTACCTAGGCTCAAGGGTACAGTGGCAGTGTCTCACCTGGGAATCAAACCTGCAACCTTTATGTTACAAGCCCAGTTCCCTAAACTACACACTGCCGCCAGGGTCTGTGATGCCAGGAGAGGTAAGGGAGAAGAGAGGCTCAGCCTGCCTTCTCTTGGCTCCCTGTTACCTTCCTGTTGCATGCCTCCCCTTCCCCCTCCCCTCCCTTTCTCTCCCTCTCCCCTCTCCCCTCCCTCCCCTCTCTCTCCCTCCCTCTTTCATCACATTACAGGCATTTATCAGATGCTCTTATCCAGAGCAACTTACACAACTGTTTGTTTGTTTTTTTTTTTACGTAGCATTTACATTGTATCCATTTATACAGCTGGATATATACTGAAGCAATGCAGGTTAAGTACCTTGCTCAAGGGTACAACGGCAGTGTCCTACCCAGGAATTGAACCTTGACCTTTCGGTTACAAGCCTAGTTGCTCTCCCACTATGCTACACTCTCCTCTCCCTCCCCTCTCTCTCCCTCCCCCTCCTCCCCTCTCCCCTCCCTCCTTCCTCCCTTTCTCTCCCTCCCCCTCCCCCCTCTCTCGCCCTCCCTCTCTCTCCCCCCTTCCCTCCAAAAAATTTCAGGAGCCCTTCAGGGCTGTAGGCTGCAGGCGGGCACAGCTGAGGTTGACTGGTACTCAGGTGTGTCCCAGGTGTGCAGGGTTGCCCTTTCCAGGCCTGTTATAAATGCAGAATGTTCTGGACCCTTTTCCTCTCAGCTAGAAGGGGGTGTTTTGTTGGTCGTTTTTGGCAGAGTTCTGCCAACTGAGCTGCTTCCGGCCAAACTGGCTGAGCGGTCGCCGATTTCACACTGACACTACTGGCACAGTGACTTTTTTTCCTCTAAACTTGTGAACTTCTTGAAAAGAAAAACAGGGTTTGAGTTGCAACAGCAAGACTGACACGTACTAGGTATATTTTTTGCTCCTCTAGTCATTAATTTGTTGTTCGTTGCAGAAGCAAGTTCTTTTTTTTTGTTTTTTTTTTTGGATGTTTGTTTTTGGCATTTGCTTCTATTTCCATCACAACAACATCATGCATTTGGCCTGTATGTATAATCATAAAGTAATTACGGTGAAATTGGGGGAGGGCTTTATGCAGAGCTTTATGTTTTGAAGATCTGTGGTCACTATAGTAGTTTTTTTTTGCACTGCTAGCTTTCACAGCTCAGTTTAAAAGTAACCGTTATCTCATCATATCCATCCAATCAACACCCTTAAGCGCGGCCACGCCCATCGTCATGCCAACAGCGAGGCTTAACTGAAAGGCGCTTGTAGCCTAGCAACAGTGTCGGTAATTGAGACCATCAAACCATAACTGAGGGAACCAAAATATCAGTCGAAAATTTCTATTTCAAATTTTAGAATGTTGGGTTCCGTTTATGGCCAAGCGGATGAAATCTATTCCCGATGCGTACTTACAATATTTTAATTTTTAAAAAGTGCAAAGTGCAAAAATTCAACGGCAAGCCAAGGCGCGGGGACTGGAGCCGGTCTCTGCTACTCCGTGACCGGAATCGTGCTGAGGTAATGCCAGGCAGGGCGGGGGCAGCTGGCAGGGCAGGGGTAACGCCGGGCAGGGCGGGGGTAATGCCAGGCAGGGCGGGGGCAGCTGGCAGGGCGGGGGTAACGCCGGGCAGGGCGGGGGTAACGCCAGGCAGGGCGGGGGTAATGCCAGGCAGCACGGGGGTAATGCCAGGCAGGGCGGGGGCAGGCAGCTGGCAGGAATACGGGATGACCGGCGCTCGTGTCGCACTAAAAATACACCCTACACATCCACCGGAGATAAAAAACTGGTCAGCAACAGCACTACACGCTTTTGTACTCTGATCTTCTCCAAGAACAATTTGTACCCCCACTTCACAGGGTCGTTCCCCAAGTGCACTCACACCGCACTCCTCTGATGAAAACGATCAGCAGTAAGCTATACATAGTAATGCATGTTTTGCACCAGGGGTAGATGAGTAAAATACAAATAGATTAGAACAGATCTGAACTGAAAACGAGAGTTTTAAACTTGATGACTTCAGTTTTTTTACTAGTATCCTCTGTCATTGTTTGGCAGTGCTTGGTGAAAACTTGCCCATCTGAAGAAATGCATATTTCTGCACCGACAGAGTTTATCAGACAGACAAGTTTTTTTTTTGCCTCTGTCCCAGAACTGCCCAGTACCGTTGTAGTGCTGTTTACTTGTGCAAATAATTAGTGACAGATGACTTTAGACAGTTCTTACATGTTGTCAGTTTCTCCACAACTGTACATTTCATGCGTTCAGATTTCTCAACTTTTCTACCACCGCAACATTTCAAACGAGGCTTTGGCCCTGTTCTGCTAGTAACATCAGCAGCAGCAGCCGTAGAAACGTGTTGCTTTGCCAGAACAGTATTTGGCGAGCGGCCCGTATCCAGGTTCATAAACCTACAGTAGAACACCAACCACCCCGGCTGCTTTTGCACGACTTTTCACAGGTAGGTCTGAATCGTGCTCCTTCACTGGATTTCTCAGAAGCCCCGCTCAGCAAGATTCCTGTTCTGCAAAAACACTTAACATCTATTTTGAAAAGCCCCGCCTTGCCGGAAACGGCTTATCTGTGCCATCTGCTGACTCAGCAGTGACCAAAGACCTGCTGTCAGGTGACCAGGCTGTCAGGTGACTAGACCAAGCTGTCAGGTGACTAGACCAGGCTGTCAGGTGACTAGACCAGGCTGTCAGGTGACCAGACCAGTCATTTTGTGTACGTGCTTCAACACCCTGTAGCACATGCTTGCTTTGATTAAGCTGCCATGTATCGCATGGTTATTGAGAAATGAACGAATCTTTGGGGATATTCAGTGGAATGCTTGCACTTAAGAATGCATTGGTCAATGTGGAAAACATCGATTAAGGCAAAAGCAAGGATATGACTACAGACTGGTTTGAATACCACTACTATCCATCACTGAGTGCTAAGAATAAAGTGTAATTTGTATATTTAACATTTAAAGCCCCCTGCCCTTCCTGAACACGGCATAGATAAGGCATGTTCATTTTTCATAATTAATTTTATTTAAAAATTAATAAAACAACTTAAAAAACAACATGAACACAACAAAGCGGCGTAATCCCAATTTATATTCCGCAGATTCAAATTTTTGACCCATCGGTGGACACAAATTTTTTAAAAATAGTTCACTGAGGAGAAAAAATATACAAGATACGTCATATTTATGAAAACATTTATAATTGTCAGAACATTTTAAAATATTGCAGCAGGAAAAAAGTTTTCTTTTTTCCCCTGGTGTTTTTCTTTTCCCTCATGTGACTCATGAATATTTTTCTACTTATGGCATGAAAACTGAGGGAAATGAGGGTTTGAGTAGGTTAAGTTATTTTTAATCTGATAAAAAGCTTTTCTCTGGAACAGAAAGAAAACAGCAAAGGCCTTCATCAGCATAGATCTCTTTTTTGAAGGTCATTTTGAAGGGAAAAAAATCAATAATAATAATAAGGAAGTGATTTCTGCCATACTGTTGGAGAGTATGCTATTTTATTGTACACTTTTGAAATAAGACAGTCCCTGGATGAATAACGTTTCCCAGGTCAGGGACTTAAATTTAAGTTTAATTCAAGTAGGTTAAGCAATGACAAAAACTGCAAAGGTTACAAATACAAAGACCAGTTACCAAATGCAAGAGAGAGTCGGCATTCCTGTATACACACACACACACGCATTCACATTGACACGTAAAGTCCACTAGTTAATAAATTCAAATCTGAATCTCGTTAATACCCACATTTCTATTGCAAGATCTCATGTAAGAGCGTTCACTTCCTAGAAACTTGTAAACGTGTGTATCAGATAATTTCACTCGACATGCATCAGTAAAATTGAAAAGCCCTGCAGATTCCCTAGACACCCTGCCAACCAAAATTAAAACTAGTCACAGAACTTTTGTCGACAATGTTGGTTAAAATGTCTGCATCTTTTAAAATGGTCAGCAATTCAAATAAAACATTTAACCATGGTCCAGTTCCAAGTACCAGAGGAAGACAATAAGTTATTTTAGCCTCCAAACAACCTCTAGTTGAGAGCAACTAAAAAGATACACTGCACCATGTTTACCGAAAGAAGCATATATTTAAAAGTGTCCCCAGTTTACCTTTCAAAAATGCTTAAAGGTAAACATTTACTTTTTAACTGACCATATAAAACACATAAGGGAATTGCTATGATTTCACCTTTAAGAATTTTAGTTACATGTTTCATAAAAGCTTGAATGCTCTAAGCAAACACTTATTCTGGGTTTTCCTTTCAATGGGACCCTTTAGCCTCTCACTGAAGCAAAACAAAACAAAAACAGGTTAGAGTAGCAGCGCCCCCTGCTGGCACGGAGGACCTAAAGGCCATGTGATTGGAAACTGAAGCTTGCTTCCCCAATCCCAAAATGCCCAGCATAACCACGTGCTGTGAATCATTGGGCTGTACAACACTTTGGCCCAGAACCAATCCTCATTTTTCCTCAGCTCAAACTTATAATTAAACAGAAGTGTTTTTGTTTGTTTCGTTTTTTTCATCTTCAAAGTTTGGCGAGGTCAGCAAGCATTAAAAGGGACCTTGGCAAACTGCTTGCAAGGCAAAAATTTAATTTAATTTAATTTAATTTAATTTAATTTAATCGTAAGTCAAATGTTGATTGAACCCAGGCCACTGATTGGTTCACAGTAAAATGTCCTGTGTTAATTCAACAGATAACATAATTTAATTTAACAGATAACATAATTTTGGTCCCCCATTCCGGAGCGGGACCAAATGTTATCGGTTTGAGAGTTGAATGAACACTGCTAAGAGTTGATTTACACTGGACATTTTCCTGTGTTCTGTCCAGAGAGCTGCTGATATATACTGGAGAGGACAGAATCTAAACATCCACCAAGAGCTGTTCCACTCCAGGATTTCCAAGAGCCGATCCGCTCCAGGATTTCCAAGAGCCAATCCGCTCCAGGATTTCCAAGAGCCGCTCCGCTCCAGGATTTCCAAGAGCCGTTCTGCTCTAGGATTTCCAAGAGCCAATCCGCTCCAGGATTTCCAAGAGCCAATCCACTCCAGGATTTACCACCAGCTTCTGCCCGTCATTATTTAACGAGCTCAATCATCATTTCCTGAGCTGACATTTAGAAAACCAGCAGCAGCAGCAGCAGACAGTGCGTACGTCCTAATAAACTTCACAGCACGTTAGCATCGGAGTCAGACAGCACTGACGCCAGAAGCTGTTTCTACACAAGGCTCCCGGCCTGAACAAAAAACCTGGATACACACCGGCCCTCCAGGAGTTATGCCCCCCCCCCGCAATTCTACAGATTTGGAAATGGCACATAAAATGGCAGAAACACAGTTCACCCTCCAAGCACTTCCATATGGCACGTTATTATGGCACTAAGCACTGAGTTACGCAATCATTATTTTCCACACACACGCACTTTACATACACATTGTTAAAAATTATATTGTATTAAATTCAGTTACAAGGATTCGGACATGCTCGAAAGTCAAACATAGGTTAGGTTTTTTAAGAAATATTTCAGCGTTAAGGTTAATAATACATACAACCGCACGTACATTTGCATAACTAAAGAAAGGAGTTACATGACAAAATGGCGTAAAATGATTCCGAAAAGGCATAGCTTTGCGTCTTGTAGCACCCAAAAGCTAATAAAAAAACATCTGAAAGTAAGTTTGAAACACACAACTGAGAACTGAGCAACAACACACTCAACTTTTTTTTTTCTTTTTTTCTTTTTTCCAACTCTTGTTGAAGTCTCTTGTTGAAATTGTTCTCGGACTAATTTTTTTTAAAAAGTGCATTTAGATGGTGTTTTGCGGCTTGCTTTAACAACACAACTCAAAGTGGCCTGCACTGGAATAAAGGTAGTCACAGTTTCAGAGTACATTCACACCATCAATGAGTCTGGACGGGAATTCATCAGCACAAATATTGTATCTGACCGGACGTTTTTGATAGCCGAGAGCTACAGCTCCTGCCCACAAACGCATCCTCGGTGAGAATGTTCTACTGCGTTCTGATATACAGAGCACAGCTGCGCAGAAACTAAGGCCAGAGTAACTGGCTGGAACTAAAATTAAAGAACACGCAGGTCCTCCCAAGACTGGAGTTGTGTAACCCCGTGCCAAAGAACAGGGGTCTAAATCAGGAGTCCCCCCGGTGCAGTGTGGGATAGCTGTAGCGTCTGCAGGTTTTTTGTGTGGTTTCTATGCACTCAAGCAGACAACGTAGGCCGTGGAAACAAGGCGCCTGGACACTTTAGCCAGTCGTCGGCATACGTTAAGCGCTTTAGAGGAGGGATACGCCAAAAAACCTGCACACACCACTAGGTCCTCCAGGATTTGAGTTTCAGATTCCTGGTACAAACAAACAAACAGACAGACAAATTAAAAAACAAAAAAAGCACACACACTTGCAGCTGCTGTACTGAGATAACAGCACAATAATTAACCTGGGTTTGTAACCAGAGGTTTGTGGGATTGATTCTGTTGTGGGCCACTCTAGTCTAGTCTATGCCCAGGGTCCATACGCCTCCAGCTACACAAAGTCCAGCAGCAAACACAGATCAGTAAAAATCCTGCGCATCGTCCCAAGGAGAAAGTGCATTGAGATCAAATCTAGGCAGCTGAGCTCACAGCATGTTTAAACAGGGCTGGGCAATATACCGCCATGATAATTATCGAATGCAATAACGGTCGTCGCCACCGTGTGGCGTATTGTCTTTCTTTTCCTGTTTTTCACTTTAGTGATAGCTGATGTGGTGGTATAAATTTTTTTTTTTTTTGTTTTTTTACAAACGCACTTCAGAGACTGTGTGAAATGCTTCCAAAAATAATAAAAAATACATCACCACTGTTATCTACTGGGTGTGTTATCTTCAATGTGATTGGTAAAACCACATCACCTGATCAGATACGACCTTACTGCTGATTGGCTGTCTTATCAACACCCAGCACTGGTGATGTTTTTTTCCAGAAGCACTACACACTGACTGGGAAGCGTGGTTGTTTACTGCTACCAAATGTTAGGACATTATCCTCCTTTTCTTTATCTCTTTTGAGTCCTATCTTTTGTTTTATCTTTCTACATTTCAGATGCGTCCTTTTTTAATGGGCTGTTTTAATAATAATATATTTTTTATAATCATTGTGATATTCACTCAGCTGTTCTTCTAAGCTGAGACCTCAACCCACATCCTCACACAGGAAAATTTATTTAAAAACATTCCCCCCCCCCCCCCCATCAACCGGCACGCTGTGGCAAGGGTTGCGCATTCACTCACCGCCTTGTTGGCGCATCGCCTAGCAACGCCGGAGATCCCCCCCCCCCCCCTCGCAGGACAACAGGCTAGTGTGTGAGCGAGGGTTAGGGTACAGTGATAGGACGGATGACACGGCACTGCCGTCTGCACAGAAGGGACGGTCCCGGGGACAGGGACGGACCGTGCTGGTGTCAGAGGCGGGATGGGGGGGGGGGGGGGGGGGGCGGAAGGAAGAAAACCTCACGCTCAGCTTTCTCCCACGAAAAAAAAAAAAACAGATGCAGCTCTGTTGTGCCAACAAACAAAAACATGCACACTGCGACAAGATTCTGCAGTCGACGTCGCTGCTGGCCTGCACAACTGCTGCTGTGTAATTTTAGCTGTTCCATCGGCGTCAGCTTCTCCTAATACTCCGTCGATTGGCTGTTGGCGGTAAAGTAACCGTAAGACGCGGGCTCTGGAGATTAGACAAACTAGCTTGCAGTCGAATCAGGTCCTGCCTTTTTTGCTTACAGCATCCTTCCTGGCTGCAAAGTCAAAGAGAACTGAAACTGGGACAAACACGATTTCCTGTATAAACGATCGCCATGACAACCAACAGAGCCGCCAAACCATTTGGGTCGGAACCCAGACTCACAAGCAACTTGGGAAAACCAGTGACTTGACCGGCTTGGGCCTTTTCCCCCAGTGGGGCTAAAGCCTTGGTCAAGGACAAGAATGAGCAATGCTACTGACAGAGAGAGAGAGAGAGAGAGAGAGAGAGAGAGAGAGAGACAGAGAGAGAAAAAGAAAGAAACAGAAAGAGAGAGAGGGTTGGGGAGAGAGAGACAGAAAGAGAGAGAGAGAGAGAGAGAGAGTGTTAACGCTAACGTAATGTTAATGAAACGCTACATCAATCAAGACTCAGAACAGCGGACGGTTTGGACAGGCACCAGGCTAAGGGAACAGATCGACAACAATGAATTCGGAACACTCTGAGCCAACGCTAAAACACATTAACAAAGTCTGGTTGTCTGCCAACCTCCCCCAGAACACATTCCAAATATGGTCAGGCAGTTTCATATCTCTGGTTTGAAGCTAATAAATCAACATTAGGTAAACATTTCAGCCAGGAGCCACCAGCACTATCAGTGGTATTGACCCAGTAGGGACTGGTATGCTGCTCTTTTAAGACTAACAGCAACAGACAGGAAGAAAGCACCATAAACTGTCCTCATGGCTGTCAGTGGCTTCATTTTCTATGGGTGAGTCATTTCATTTTGCATTAGCAGTTCAATGTGCTAAATCACTGGTTCGCTGTCAGTTTTGTTCTGGCACGTCTGCACTTCATGTTGCAATACTACTGAGTGGTGCACAAGTACAACCACGTGCGCTATTACAGACCGACCAGATATTCAGCTCTGTACTGCTGACAAGGAAAGCTCTCCCTCCCACAGAAGCCAAGAAGCCATTCCAATTGGATGATTCTGAAAATGGGGGCGTGACCAACCGACACTGAAGGACCATTACTAACCACCACAGACAGTCTGAAGGACCATTACTAACCATCAGGAGTGGACTATATGGTTACTCAATAATAATAATAATAATAATAATATTATTCCTGGTACAGATGCTGGTGCCCTGCTGTTCCACGAGCAGGCTGTAATGATGAGCATTGGTCTGCCTATAACCCTGGTTAAAGAGCTACTCTGACAGCACTAAAGTTAACTTTTAACTGTCTAAAGGAGGCACGGCACTTTAACATTGCTTAACGAAGTGATTTCATTTATGCGCAGTTCCACGTATGGTTAAATTGTTTAGAAATTAGGTAAAAAAAAATAAATTAAAAAAACAACTAAAATCTTACTTAGTAATCCTTTCAATGGATGACCTGCTGATGAGGCCTGACCTTTCACCCAATTTCTGAACAAGGAAACTGCCACCATGAACAAACTGCATACGGACGACCTGGAGCAGAATTTTTACACGATTATTGCTGTTTGGATGTGCTGAGAGAGCCATCTTTGGGAAGGCAAGCTTTAAGCTTCATTTTCTCTGTTTGCAGTGATGACATCATCCAGCTGGTGAGGCTGCTGGCTTGCATCGTTGAGTGAGGAAGTTAAAAAGATTTTTAAAAACGCTAAACACTGGATACACATCACGGGACATACTACAAATAATACCATTTCTGTCTGGCGGTCTGTGCACTTTAATATTCAAAAGTGTTATACTCCTCAAACTAAAAAATATTGTATAACTGTATTGGGACGGAAGTTGGGTAGAACAGAAGTAACAACCTTGGAAAGAAAATGTTTTTTGTTTTTTTTTGCCGGTTGATGGTTACATTGTTGAAAATGAGTTCCGCACCAAAGTGATAACTCACTTCAACGTTATTACTAATGCGTACATGCAATTAAATGATATCTATGTCCAGGGGGACATTGGTTGCAGCTTATTCATTTGATACGAAGTCTCGAAGCAGTTGTGCGTTACAAAAAAAAAGTTAAAATAACAAGTTAAAATCAAAAAAGCCATCAACTTTCTAGACAATTTCCCACCATGGAAACGGCAAGCTGACTGACGGGATTTTTGAAAAAAAAAAAAAAAAAAAACATTAATTTAGCATAATTAGCAAAGTCCACTATTTATATTCTTCTTATTACAAATGTGCATTGTTGAGTTATCCCTTTTTCAGAATCCAGTGGTGACAGTTGGCGATAAATTAGCACATGTGCATAATAGGATAGCGCTGAGCACTATGACGGCATTCGAGGCTGGCGTGCTGAGAAACCTTCCCAGCATGCAGTTGGCCTGGCTGCACCAAGTGCTATTCATCTCTTTTATCACGTGATATGTATACTGACAGAGGCTGTATCTCTTGCCTGAGCTAAGCAAAGCACCGTCGACGAAGCATCACGCTGCATTCACGGGGGTCCGCTCTTCAGCTCAAACACGAGACACGGGTCCAAGTGTGAGCAGGCGTCGCGTCGGTCGCGTTTACACAATGTCGTACGCGACCGCGCGAAGCTCGCGGACGGACGGACGTGCTGCGTAGGACGGGTGGAGATCGCGATCGCGGAACAGTTCCGCAGCAGAACCGACCGGCTGCCCGGCGTGTTCCGGGGAGAGTCGGCCGGCAAAGGAAGTCCGGCGAACGCAACGCGAGTCACCTGACCCGCGGCTCACGCGTACCTCCGGCACACAGCCCAGAGATCTCACGTTCAAACTCGCAAAGGCATCAGGCTGTGCGCCGAAAAAAAAATAAAAAAGGTCAAACGAGGAGGGCCCGCCGCGCGCTTGGACGTACTTCAAAGCTGCCGAAAACAGGATGCTGGGCTTCAAACACCATAAGCCCCCTCATTCCACCCCACCCCACCCCCCCGGAACACACGCCTTCAGCAAAAACTCCCCCACAACTACATCCAGACAAAGTAAGCGATCTCGTCCAGGTCCACGGGGTAGTCGGTCAGATGCAAGGGCCCCTTGTTGTCGAAAATCTCGCCCTTGTAGCTGCGCCAGCGCCCCGCCGGGAGGTAGATGTCCCGCTCCTGCTTCCCGGGCTCCAGCACCGGCGCCACCATCAGGTCGTCGCCGATCAGGAACTGCGAGTCGATCTTGTAGGCGGTCTCGTCGCCCGTGGCGATCCACCAGAGCGGCCGGATGATGGGGTCGCCGGTGGCCAGCACCTCGTAGGCCAGCTCCAGCACGCGCGGCGCCACCAGCGTCTCGTGCAGCGCCGTGAAGCGCTGCGCGATCTGCACCACCTCCGCGTCGTACTCCCACGGCGGCACGCTGAACTGCATGGCCGGCATGAACGCCGACAGCTCCAGCCAGCGGATGTACAGCTCGCGGTCGGGCAGCCGCCGCCCGCCGTCGGTCCGGTTGCGGTAGGCGTTGCCGCCGATCATGTCGGGCATGATGAACTGGTAGCCCAGGATGCTGATGGTGAGCACAGCGGGGATGAGCGACTTGAGCCCCAGCTCGTAGCCCCACAGCGAGTCGCGGTCGATCAGCCGGAAGAAGCAGGAGATGTTCTGCGACTGGTAGCCCACGCGCAGCTCGGCGCGCTCGCTGAAGGGGATGGCCATCTCCGAGTAGCGGCGCGTGAAGGTGCTGGGGTCGTACAGCGGCCGGCGCGTGCTGAACTGCCAGGGCAGGTAGCTGGTCTCGCCCGCGTCGAACTTGAAGGAGGCCACGCCGTAGCGGGAGCGCAGGGAGCGCAGGTTGGAGGCGTACCAGTCGCGCGCGTCCGGGTTGGTGAAGTCCAGGATGCCGCCGATGCCGTTCCACCAGCGCACCAGCGCGGGGAGCGCGCCCGTGGGCTCGCGCACGAACAGGCCCTTCTGCACGCCCACGCCGAAGTTGGCCGAGTCGTAGTTGACGAAGGGGTGCGTCCAGAGCGTGACCAGGAAGCCGTCGGCCTTCAGCCTCCCGAACATGGCCGAGGCGTTGGGGAACTTGACGGGGTCGAACTCGAACTCGCCGTAGCGGCTGGTGTAGCGGTCGTCCAGCTCCAGGTGGCTGCAGTTGAAGCGGTGCCGGCGGATGTCCGCGGCGTACTGCAGCAGCTTCTCCTGGTCGATCTCGGTCTTGTGCAGGGCCCAGGTGGACCAGATCGGGTGGCGGAACATGGCCTTGGAGGGCACCTTGTTGGGCTTGTTGAAGTAGCGGCGCACCATGTACTTGTGGATGGACGTGACGTCGGAGCCCACGCACACGCGGTAGCTGAGCTCGGTGAAGGGCGGCCGCCCCGGCGGCGGCTTGTACGGGCTGTCCTGGTAGCGCGCCTGGAAGTACATGGTCCGCTCGGTGTCGTTCCAGCCCAGGTGGAAGGGCACCGAGTCGTTGATCTTGATGGCGCTGGCGTTGGACGAGAGCCAGTAGCGCTCCAGGATGCCGCCGAACTCGTCGCGCCGGGCGTACACGTCGCTGGTGACGAAGGGCTTGGGCGCCTGCTGGCCGGCGATGACGATGGGCCAGCGCTGGGTGCTGGACTCGGCGCCGCCGTACCAGTGCGAGCCGTTGTAGGACATGGCGTGCTCCACGGGCCGCTCGGACTCCAGCTCCTCCCAGCGCACGCGGTAGCACATGACCGTGCCCTTGGGCCGCACCGTCTGGATGAAGAAGTTGAGGCGCCCCGCCTCCGACCGGCCGCACCTCAGGATCTCGCCCTCCTTGGAGCAGGAGTCCAGGTCCAGCGTGCCCGACCTGAGAGTCACACGGAGAGAGAGAGGAGTTAACGCAGGAAAATGAGGGTCTGTGTGAGCGTGTGAGTGAGTGTGAGAGTGTGGGTGTGTGTGTGTGAGCGTGTGAGTGAGTGTGAGAGTGTGGGTGAGTGTGAGAGTGTGTGTGTGTGCGTGTGTGAGAGTAAGTGGGTGTGTGTGTGTGTCTGAGTCTGTGTGAGAGTTTAAGTGTGAGTTAGAGAGTGAGTGTGAGTGTGTGTGTGAGTTTGAATGTGTGTGGGCGTGAGACTTTGAGTGTGTGTGTGTGTGTGTGTGTGTGAGTGAGTGTAAGTGTGTGCGTGAGAGTGTGTGTGTGTGTCTGAGTCTGTGTGAGAGTTTGAGTGTGAGTGTGTGTGTGTGTTTGTGTGTGTATGTGTGTTCTGATGACCAGCCAGTTATACAATGGTTATACAATAGGGCATTCTGGGGTTTGTAGTCTCAAGTAATTTCCAAGTAATTTCAGTAGTGGGTCTGCATTAATGAGTTTGAATTTGCTTTTCTGTGAATCAAGGGGTGTGTTCAGTAAGTAAATCTGACTGACGGATGAGGCTCTTGATCTGAACAGCACTTGGAAAACTAGCCTAATCGCATTCTTGCTTTGGCAATCGAAAGACCTTTATCCCTCAGTTGTGTTTTTAAGACTGACAAAGCTAACTAGCTCTTTATTCCCCCCAAGTTGATTAGTCCATTGCCAGTACATGCACAGTAATACTCAGTTTGAAAATGTTTCTTTGCAAAAGTGCCAGGGTGTTGTTTATGGCCAAAACATTTTTAAAGCAACTTTGAAAATCTGCGTTCGCAAGTGTTAGCTTTTGTTTGTATCATCAAACAACCTCAGACAGAGACTGCTTTCTTTCCTTAGCTAGCTCACGTTCACCAGTTAACAGGACAAATACAGGTGTAAATACGAACATTAACCATGGTTTTGCAATAAAAGGATTGTGATAGGCATCACAATAAAAAAATAAAACTGGAGAGCTCATTTGCATTCTACAACCAGAATTTCGAGTTTGCAGTCAGCAACCTAATGGAACTGTACATGTCAACAATGTGCTGTAAAATGAGAAACAAAAGGACCAATAATGGATTACAAACAATAAACACACACACACATGCACCACAGATACCACACGCACACCCCCCCCACACACAAACACACACACACATACACACACGCACACACACCCCCCCACACACACACACATACACACACACACACACACACACATACACACACACACACATACACACACACACCTGAAGGCCATGCGGAACACGATGGCCCCGGCCTGGTTGCGGATCAGGAACCCGTCCTTGTTCAGGTCCAGCAGCTCCGTCTTCAGCAGGTCGGCCTTGCGCAGGGAGGCGATGTAGTAGCACCAGGCCGTTACCGCGGCGATCACCAGCACCACGCCCAGCACCCCCGCGCCCACCAGGGGGCGCCCGTCCTTGCCCATCTTCTGCTTTAACGGTATGCCAGTGGTGATGGTGCCACCGGCACCCCCGGGCACCACCTGATACATGCTGATGTCAGCGGGCTTGCTCAGGCACTGTGGATCAAATTAAGCTCTAAATATATAAAACATAAGGCAAGGAATGGAGCCCCAAACGCATTGGGCGCGCTGGTCTTTAGTTTTACGTGTTTTTCGCCTGCTGGTACAGAGAGAGAGAGAGACTGCGGGGGCAGGGGGGTAGGATCTCGCCTTTCTTAAACTCGTTATGGCCGCCTTCTCTGTGGCCTCCTGCAAAAGAAAGAAAAAAAAAAGACAAAAGAAGAAGAGAACATTGAGAGGACTTTTTCACACATTTTAAAAATCTGAAAGTCGGAAGCGTGAACACCGCGAGCCAGAATATTCTGTGTGTGGGAGTTTTTGGACGCATTAACAGGAATTTGCACCGTTCAACACTTAATATCACTTATTTATTTTTTTTTAACTGAAGATACTCCAGCCGACTGCATGTTTACTGTCTTGGGGACAGCAGCTGCACCACTATTCCAGTCATTGGCGTACGAAATTTGCAGGTGGACGGTGGACGGGGGGGGGGGGGGGGGAGGGGGAATGTGATCATGAACCGAGGGAGGGACATCCGATTTTTGGGAGTGCCAATCAAAAACTGGGCGTGCCTAGGACACCCAGGGGGCACAGAGAGCCACTGCCTGTGCCTGAGGTACAGCAGATGAGTCATCTGTCCCAGGAGAGGGTGCCAGCTGTTTAAAGGGGGGGGGGGGGGGGGGTGTGAGGCCTTCCCAAAATAAGGCCTTGCTCCACCGCGGACTCACCCCCAGGCCCTCATTAACTCACAGGTACACAGGCGGGCTGAGCTTCTGCTGCGTTTTATAACTCATCTGCATCCTGAGCACACGTCCCTCCAGCTCTCACTGAAGGGAACGGTCATCGAGCTGACACCCCAGCACCCAGCCACATGCCAAAACCCCCCCCCCCGCCACACCCACAACCCCCCACCCACTAACCCTAACCCTACCCCCCCCCCCCCCCCCCATCTCTCCAGCTCTCACTGAAGGGAACGGTCATCGAGCTGACACCCCAGCACCCAGCCACATGCCAAAAAGTCACCTTGCCCACCCCCCCCCCCCACCCCCCACCCCCCCCCCCAAGCACTTAGCACACGGGACGGTCCAAACTGAAACACACCGAGAGACGTGAAGGGGAACGGTCATCGAACAAACACCCAGCTGCATGCCAAACCCCCCCCCCACCCAAACCCACACGCCGCCGCCCCATCCCCCCCCCCCCCACCCCCCTCCAGCACAAAACGCACGGGACAGTCCAAACTGAGGCACATAGAGAGAGGTGTGAAACACCCAGATGACAGAAAACAGAGTTTGGCACGGGAGCACCACTGCACCAAACTCTTGTGAGGGGGTGGGGGGGGGGGGGCTGTTAAGTAACTTATCAATGCGAATCAGGAACCAAAATGAGATTAGAAGCGAGTAGCAAGGCATGTCCACCATCGCACAGATTTTTACTGCTGACTGGTTCTTCTCTGGAGCAGAAGACTCCGGTGAAACGATCACCGGTAGTTAATCAGTAACACGCCAAAGCTCTGTCCAACCATTCATGCTGTTCAGGGGGGGGGGGGGGGGGTTTGGAGTTGGGCGGGGCGGGGAGGTAACTGGTGTTGACAGGTACTCCAAAACCCATTTGCATTTGAACTGCAGGGTCTGTATCTGTGCCGTGAGTGAAGCACAGGGCAACGCACACAGACACACGGCAGTACGAGGGTACAGACGTGCGACTGTCACAGACGTGTCTCGACGAGACGCGTCTGCAAGGCAAAAATGCTGAATGCCTGGCAAACGAGCAGGACCCGCAGCTGAACACGTCGAGAAGGCGCAGCTCCGCTTTCCTAGACACGCTGAAGTGAAAGTGCAGGAGGAGGGCGGAACCCTGAAGATCGCATTCTGGTTCTACAGTGCGGGACTGTGGGTAAATTCTTTTCAAGAATTTCCCCGTCATCTCGCAGTTCACAGCCTGTGTTTACTGAGTGTGTGTGTGTGTGTGTTTACTGAGTGTGTGAGTGTCTGAGTGAGTGTCTGAGTGTCTGAGTGTGAGCGTGTGTGTGTGTGTTTGTGAGTGAGTGAGTGAGTGAGTGAGTGAGTGAGTGAGTGAGTGAGTGAGTGAGTGAGTGAGTGTTCCTTACTTGCACAAAATATTTACAAATTAGAAAAAAATATTTCCAAAAATTATCCAAAATTATAAATAATTTTAATTACAAATCAAAAGAAGAAAAATGTGCAATTCTTTTAGGGGAAGGATCAACAGCCCCAATTGCAGCACAGTTCATTTCAGCCTGCCATAACCTGAGGGACAGTGAGTGACCACCCACCCCATATAGATATTGTACATACTTATTGATTTACTTCTGTTGCTGTTATTGTATATGTACATTTATCATTATTATTTTAATATTACTCTTATTTTACATATTATATGTATGCTTTGGCAATAAATATGTCTGTATTTCATGCCAATAAAGCAACTTAAATTGAAATTGAAATTGTGTGTGTGTGTGAGTGAGTGAGTGAGTGTGTGTGTGTGTGTGTGAGTGAGTGAGTGAGTGAGTGAGTGAGTGAGTGAGTGAGTGAGTGAGTGTGTGTGTGAGTGTGTGAGTGTGTGTGTGTGTGAGCGTGTGTGTGTGAGCGTGTGTGTGCGTGTGTCCCTGCGTGCACGTGACTTTGTGTGTCAGTCTGATCTCTGCAAACAGTTACTGTTTACAAGAGTTTCAGGTCAGGTTATTGGCCAATAACATGCGGATATTATTGCACTACAAGGCTGAAATACTGGGTCAGAGTGGGGACCTAGGAAATACACACTGAAATAAGACCGCATGTATTAAAACATTGAGAAGGGACCATTTCAATTATCTGTATTCTGTACCCTTTATAAAAACAGTACAGAATTCTCTCTGGATAGAAATGTAAAAACATAAACATAAGGTTTCACCAAAAGAATGTTGGATAAATTATTATAATATACTGTAAGAGCGCTTACTGTTTGCAGCGTTCATCTGAAGTTTGATTTTTAAGATTGCAGCATTGACATTGCATTATTATTGCATTACAGGCATTTACCAGACGCTCTTATCCAGAGCGATACACAACTTTTACATAGCATTTTACATTGTATCAAGTTATACAGCTGGATATGTACTGAAGCAATTCAGGCTAAGTACCTTGCTCAAGGGTACATATCTGCGTCCTCCAAAGATGGCAGACTCCAGCTGTGCCTAACTTCTCGACACTTTCCCTGTCTTCTGGTACGATTATATTCACTGAACAACAGTTTTAAGACGTACGGCGTCTTCAAGTCGTTGTCACTGAAAATATACTGCAGTATCAACGGCTTTTTCGAAATGCTGTACATCGGACAGGACTAGTGCAGTGTCTTCGTGTGTGCGTGTGTATACGCCGTAAATGTTTTAGTATCTCATGTTACTATAAATAAAGAAAATAAAATAAGTGATAAATCGATAAAAGCAAATTTAAAATCAAAAGACAAAACCATTAGCCAAACGGTACATAATTTGTAAATAACTGAAAACCTGTCAGCATTACGAATAAAATGTTTTAAAAGCCGTGGTACACGTTCGGTTAGGAAATAGAGACACGTGCAAGGTCGACATATTGACGCATACGCTGCTTGAAGTCTTCAGGACTCGCTACCTCAGTTGTAATGACTAGTTGTCGTAGTGGCTATCTATCGCCAGCGAGCTTCAACAACAAGGGTGAAAAACGGGATGGGGATTTTATTCGGCAGTAAACTGGATCAGAGAAACTAAACGCCTCCTTTAAAAACGCGGCTTACTGCTCACACGCGATATCTAAGAAATGCTAGTAAAAACAGACGCATAAAATCTAAAATAGATCACCGTACTTACCTCGGATGATCCCGAGACTCGAACTGCGCTTGCAAAATTTTAGCCCGCCCCTACAAGTTTGGCACAACAGCACATGACGCACCGAGGGCTGCACGGTTTTAAAATTCGCCTGCCATTCAAGCGAAAGCGCTGCTCCAAAACACACACTGGGAGTTGCAGTTCACCGAGAGGAAGAACGCCTGCGCAAGCTGCGTAAATAAATTCAGCGAACTAGTTATGTCTCAACTCTGTGTCCCGGGGGCAGACTGCATGGGGTTATGCGAGGTTTCGACACAGTTTCAACACTGCACTCGAGAAAAAGTCGCTTTTTTAAACCCCCCTTTTCCCACCAAAGTGTACACGATAGAAAAAAAGTTCTCCTTTAAATTTATATTTATACAGGACTGGAACAGCGTGTTAAAACGCACGCGCACAAACAGTCATGCAGCTCGGAGACACGGGTTCGACTCAAAGTTTAATCGCTTTAATGTGCACTGTTGTGTTTAAAAGCAGTGCAGGAACTGCTATCATGACGACAGCTGGCAGTCGTCGCTGGCTGTGGAGACGTTCTCCGCGTATATCTTCAGTTCTTTCTCC
Organism: Anguilla anguilla; assembly: GCF_013347855.1. Classification (NCBI taxonomy): domain Eukaryota; kingdom Metazoa; phylum Chordata; class Actinopteri; order Anguilliformes; family Anguillidae; genus Anguilla; species Anguilla anguilla. Next base: position 3,609,733 of record NC_049214.1, on the reverse strand, counting down.
GGCGAAGCTCTGTGGCGTGTTTACAAACGCTGTGTGGTTTAGCCTATTGATGCCCCTGCAAACAGTGCTCAAGGCCTACCAGGTATTTGTACAATAAGAGAAAACACAGGGGCTTGTTTTCAAGTTTATTTAAATGATGCTTACATATTAACGGGGTTTAACTTAATACATCTTCCAATAGTTAACATAAAACTCACTCTGGGCGCTTTAAGACATAGCCAGGTTTCATGCGCTATTTACCGAAGAAGAAAACAAATATCTTTTCATTGCAAATTCAAAATGTCTAATACACAAGTAGTGAATTCAGATTGTTCAAAATCAATACATAGAGGTAGGTCAGACAGACTGCCCGACTAAGCAATGGAGGGATTCTCTTTTTCAGAAAGACAATATATTCACAATATACAAAAACAATCTCATTTCAAAATACAAAACATATTGCCAACAGTCTTCATCGTGTTTGTTTAATTCTCAAGAAGTTAAATCATTTCCCTTAATTCCCCACAATGATCTTTCTTTGTTGTGCTTGCTTGTAAGACCTGAATTTCAGTTTAATTTTTGTTCCAACTACAACTTTAAACGTAGGCTACCTAAAACGTCATGCTCCACACTGTAATACACCAAAAACAAACACGCTGTCCGAAGACCAACGGCTCATATCATTAAACATCGTCTGAAGAAAGTTGAAGTCGTTTTAATCTATAGCAAGACACAAAGCAAAGAAAAACCTTATAAATCTGGACAAATAGCATAGATAAATAAATACCTAAAATGCTTCCTGGAGCCGTAGGCTAATTAAGACATTCAAATATCCTCATAAGACCCGTATTTAAATTTAATTGACATAATACAAGTGTTTTGGAAGAGAGAAAAAAAAACATGTTGCGTTGAGAAAGTATTTTCAAAAATATTATTTATTTTGCTTTTACTGAATGTCCCTTGCGGTGTCGGGTTCAGCACAGTCGACTATGTGGTTCTTGAGATTAAGACCAGAGACTCGTGGACCCCGCCAGAGGACAAAAATGAATCGCCTGCGTAGTCATAGGATGAATATTAAGGCAAGTGTATTGAATATTAATGCATGAGTTCATTTGAGGCTTTCTGAGATAAATTCGGGGTGAATGATGTAATATCCGGCCTTGTATGGCTTGACCACTTGGAAACAGCTGTAGACGGAACTGCAAGATGAGCAACACAAACATCCAGTGAATTTGAGCCCTTCCGTATGATTTGTGCAGCCTTTATTTAACGAGGTCAGCTCTACTTAATAGAGATTCCGATCCATTTTGTGGGAGAGGCTTGGTGTAAAAATAATAAATAATAATAAATAAATAATAAAATAATAATAACGCAAACAAAAATCACAATATTTTACATTTCCACTTTTTTTTTGTATGTTTTTGGACCGTGACATCACAGCAGCGTACTTCAGTTCCATCCTGCTCAGTGTGAGCACGTGATGGCGAAAAGTGTAGAATTCCCAGGAGTGGAAACTCCCTGGGAATGTTCAGTATAATTTGTAGACATGATATTGTAATTTTCAGCAGGAAAAAGACAATGTAGCTGCTTGTTTTTCATATTTATACTTTGTGTTCTTTTTTTTGTTGTTGTTGCTGTTATTGTTGTGATGTGTGCTTTTTGGTATGGGGCAAGACAAACTCCAAAGGGGTGCCCCAGAAAAGGACACTACAGGAGGACGATTTCATAAGCATTATCTGTGAGAACAGGTGACGCAAGACAAATTATTTACCAATCAAAGGACCCACTGTTTTACTTTGAGTGATTTTAATAAGGCTACAGTGTGGTGTTACAGTGTAGTCTTAAAGTGTGAGGAGTAGTTATTTTGGTTTTGCCTACCTCGGGTCTAGGGTGGAGTGGGATTTCTTGAAATACATCTGAGGCTTAGGGTACCTGGCGAGGGTAGGGTTATCCGGCCGCGTGCTTGCCTTCAGAACCTCGCAGCCCGAGATTCCCCTGCGACACAAAACAGTCCTTTCTCCTGATAACGGGTTAGCCTTCAGAAATGGCCAGGTGATAACAATTACCGTTAACCACCGATACCTGCAATGACAGTCAGTTCGGTTTTACAAGTACATAGAACGGTGCCAATAACATTGACCGCTGCTATTTTTAAGTGTACAATCGTACAATTATGACGCGAAGACGTGGTTACCAGTGTGAGATGTTTGAGCAGAACGGGAATCCCGCAGAGTCATGTGATGATGTGATGATATTCTGTCATATATATATATATATATATATATAGAACAGCAGTGTCACAGTGATACTTATCCACATCCAGGAGCACGACTGACCTGTCTGTTTGACTGACGCGGGGCTGGACGTCGCTGTGGAAACACTGGGTTCCCTTCAAATAGCCATTGCTGCTTTGCATACAGGATTTGAGGGGTTCCATCTTGCTGTAAATGGCAGCATAAAATGTTTGTTGTTATTGTGAAATGTGGGCAAATACTGCCAAATAAACACTGGTGCACAAATTTATAAAATTATATGCAATATTATAACAGTGAACTCACATGACGTATGTTTTAATGTTCTACATTTAATATGATAGGAGAGTAAGTCTTCATGCACCTGTCATTTTTGGGTGTGGCTACCACATGCTGTCAATCCCCAATTCAAATGATCCAATCAAAATGAGCATCCTTTCCGTAACAATGCATAATGATAGCTACTGTACCACTTGAATGGACTCAGCTACCATATGGTTTCTATGCTTCTTTGGGGGTTCACGATGCTCCCCCCACCCTCCCACCGTTAGTCTCTGAATTAATTCTACCACAAAGTTTTATTGTGTTAATTTCTAGTTCTTTTTAAGAAGCAGAAATGTATTTACAAACTGGAAATGAAGTAGAAATCTGTACACGAAAGCAGAACTGCTCAAAAGGGGTCAAACGGTACTCCTCCGTGTTTTTTGGAGGGGAGTTTTGGAATTGCCGCTCTCTCGAGGGGCTCTGCCAGTAGCTGGCCAGTAGAGGGCGACAGAGACCTGTGAGCCGAGCTCAGGGCAGGCATGCGTACGGCGGGTCTGTCCACGGAGCCGGGCCACAGGAACAAGCTTGCAGGCCTGCCCTCTGCTGGCAGAAACACACATTGCATCAAACTGAGGCAGGTTTTATTTACCAAAAAGAACAGCTGCGTGTTTCATTCTGATAAAAAGCCACGTTATGAGCAGCGCTGATAATGAGTGCTGTCACACGAGGGTAAATGGATTAACAACAGTGATGGAATGTAAGAAGAAGACCTGACAGTTGTGGTTGGATTATAAAACACAACGGCCAGTTAATTCCTTTAGACCACATTTAGTGTACTGCACCCAGCCCTCAGAGCTACACTCTAAGAAAGACACAGAAGCTCTTGTGAAAGTGCAAACGGCAACTGAATTGGCTCCTGGTATGAAAACGTGCATAAATATCAATATAGCCACCCCCATGCATCCTATGGTTTTTGCTAGTTGGTTTTCTTCGGTGCCTGTTACTTCATTTTCACTTGATTCGATATTTTTTCTCGATTTCGTAGTCTCTCGGTTTCGAGACTCCTTTGACTTGACTGTTGATCAGAGTCTTGGAGTCTTGGCTGTTAATTAGTCACTGGGTGCAGCTGTTGTGCAGTTGGGCCCTGTTGCCCAAACAGGGTGTGACGACACCCTTCCTGTTGGCAATAAAAGGGGAAGGAACTAACACATGCAGGATTGTTCCTCAAGTTTATACCGCCTGCTTAAATCATTGCCTACTCCTGCAGGCTTATTTTATTTTTTTTCAAAGTTGAGCTCCAAAACCGTCTTATCTACACATACTCCCTTCAACAGAGAAGGGATTTATAATTATAAAGGGGAAGAGAAACTAAATATTTTGGTTTCATTTGAAAGAGAGATTTGTTTATTAATGTAGAAGATGCATTTAATATCAGCTTTTTTGTATAAATATCTGTTCCTCCTTTCCATATTTCGTGTGCTTGGAGCTGGTACTCAGGCTCCTTCCTGATTGGCTGGGGTTTATCGAAATGGTATCGTCACATAAAGTCGTTTTTTTTAATTAAGAGCAGAAGCTGGCACAAAATCCTGAGGTGGATCGGCCATTACTGTACACCCCTGCCTCAGAACTAACCCCTGACATCAATCATTACTTAACGGTCCTCAGTGATCTTCTCATAGTCCGGCAGATGCTAATAGATTCAGTGCTGAGACACATACAGGCTGGTGTAGCTACGTGTGGTGGTCTAAGTAACTACAGGAAGGGCCACAGCAGCATTACTGCAGTTATGGACTTCTCTTCGCTACCTGAAGATGGGCAGAATGACCGTTTGTTGTCATCGTCGTCATCACCATCAGCACTATCACCACCATTATCTTCCGTCCTCCACCATCATCATTATGCATCATCAGCTTCCATCATCATCACCATCATCTACCATCATCATCCTCCATCATCCACCATCATCATTATCCATCATCATCTCCTATCATCCACTGTCATCATCATTATCCATCATCATCATCATCATCATTATCCATCATCATCCTCCATCATCATCATCATTATCCATCATCATCCTCCGTCATTCATCATCATCATCATCATCATCAGTTGTGTTAATTTCGGGATGTGAGAGGCAGCGTTGCCGGCGGCACTCCTGGGGCCGTACGGTACCTGGGCCGGGGAGGGAGAGGTGTCTGAGGGGGGGGGAAGAACCGTGCGCCGTAATCCAGGGTCGTCTGAGCAGGAACCATCTGCCGAGCTCCGTACCCGGTCTGCAGCCTTCTGGGTAACAGGAAGTCCTGGGAGAATAAGCACAACTTAGACCACACCCCTCCGATACAGCACACAGCAACAGGAAGTCCTGGGAAAATAAACACATCTTAGACCACACCCCTCTCATACAGCACACAGTAACAGGAAGTCCTGGGGAATAAGCACAACTTAGACCACACCCCTCCGATACAGCACACTGTAACAGGAAGTCCTGGGAAAATGAACAAATCTTAGTCCACACCCCTCAGATACAGCACACTGTAACAGGAAGTCTTGGGAAAATAAGCACATCTTACACCACACCCCTCTCATACAGTACACAGTAACAGGAAGTCCTGGGGATTAAGCACATCTTATCTGCTGGTGGAACTGATTGATACATAAATAATACAAGCCACCGCCATTATTTTTAACATCTGTGCGTGCAGTCAGATTGAATTTTAAAAAACTGCGGCGTTCGATTTGGCCTCATTAAAAATGCATTATTTCCACTTTAAAGCATCCCTCTCCGGTCTGTTGCCTTCCTTTGTAGTACCAGCGTGCTGTGCTATCGTATTGCGGTGTAGTTATCAGGGGAAGGTAAGGCGTGCCGTAAAGTTTACACCTTCTCTCATCACAAGAGCGATAAATGATGCACGAGATTCCCAGAGCTTTCACCCAGCTGAAGTGTAAGCACTGACTTTGTAAAGTATAAACTGATTAAGGCACCCGCTTGGTATTTTGAGAGAGAGAGACAGATGAACCAACATGGTAAGCAAAAAAGAAAGAATATAAACTATCAACTGCAACCTAGAATTAGAACCTAGAAAACAAATAAACAAATGAAAAATGCATAAGAAAGAAAATTGGTAATAATAATTTAAATAATTGGTAGTAATAATAATAATGAAGGAACACAGGATCTGTCCATCTGGTAACTCTATTATAATTATATAATAATAATAATAATAATGACAATAACATAATGATGAGAGCAGGCCATTCAGCCAACAATGCTCACCATTTTCCTACCATTCAATAATAACAACAATAAAAACATCAACCACCATCATCATCATCATCATCATCATCATCATCATCATCATCATATTAAAACACACATTTCAGATGAAAGAGAAAGTAGCCCTGTGTCAGAATAAGGTGGGTAAAGAGAGGAGGAGAGCAGGGGCACTCTCTCTCTTACCGGGCGGGGGTGGGGGTTGTTTCGGCGATGGGCGGAGGACGGTCTGGGCCGGGCTGGTTTTCCCCTTGCGGGGGCCCCGAACTCCTCCCTGTATGTGCTGCGGCTCACCTGCAGACTCATCTCCTCCACACACCTGGCTCCCCTGTGGAACGATAACTATCTCCTCCACACACCTGGCTCCTCTGTGGAACGATAACTATCTCCTCCACACACCTATCTCCTCCACACACCTGGCTCCCCTGTGGAACGATAACTATCTCCTCCACACACCTGGCTCCCCTGTGGAACGATAACTATCTCCTCCACACACCTGGCTCCTCTGTGGAACGATAACTATCTCCTCCACACACCTGGCTCCTCTGTGGAACGATAACTATCTCCTCCACACACCTATCTCCTCCACACACCTGGCTCCCCTGTGGAACGATAACTATCTCCTCCACACACCTGGCTCCCCTGTGGAACGATAACTATCTCCTCCACACACCTGGCTCCCCTGTGGAACGATAACTATCTCCTCCACACACCTGGCTCCCCTGTGGAACGATAGCTATCTCCTCCACACACCTGGCTCCCCTGTGGAACGATAACTATCTCCTCCGCACACCCGGCTCCTCTGTGGAATGATAACTATCTCCTCCACACACCTGGCTCCTCTGTGGAACGATAACTATCTCCTCCACACACCTGGCTCCTCTGTGGAACGATAATTATCTCCTCCACACACCTGGCTCCTCTGTGGAAGGATAACTATCTACTCTGAACTATCTCACTAACTCTCTCTCTCTCTCTCACACGCATACACACTCACTCTCTCTTTCTCTCACTCTCTGTACCTCACTTTCTCTCACACAATCTCTCACTGGCTCTCCCACACCTTCTCTCTCTTCCTCTCTCTCTCTCACTCACTCTCTTTCACTCTTTGTCTCTCACTTTCTCTGACACACAATCTCTCACTGGCTCTCTTACACCTTCTTTCTATCGCTCATTCTCTCTCTCTCTCTCTCTCTCTCTCTCTCTCTCTCTCTCTCTCTCTCTCTCACCTGCTGTGACTCACACTATTTCCATCCAATCTCTCTTCTTCCCTCCTTCCAGCCACCCCCCCTCCCCTCCCACATCATGGCAATGGTCACCCTTCGTTCGCCTTTTGGGCCAACCCATCCCCATGCAGGTCAGTACTCATCCTGTATTTCTGTATTTTCGATGGAGGTGGATCAGATGCGACCGATATGAATAAAACTGAACTTCCTATTGCTAGTGCACAGACAGTGCCAGACGGGGTCACATTCATATGATGCAGACGTGTCCATGCAGTGGAATCTGAATGCGATGAGCATGCCCTGTGTGTGTGTAATAGAAACATTGGGCACGGTTAGTGTGTTAATAGCGTGTACAGGTCGCAGTGCTAACTGCACTAACAGTCTAAACAGCTGAAAAACAGAAGCTGAGATCTGCAATCCGAGCAGCCGTCCTTCAGTGGGGTCTGCAATCCGGGAGCCTAATTGTCCCCCATTTGGATTCCACCCTGTGTTCTCTCCTTGGAGGGGGGGGGGGGGGGAGGGGTGTCCTGCCAATTCTGACAATGAATAATTCAGCCAGCAGTCAGGGAAACCTACTCAGGGCCTTTTGTGTCCCCTCAATTGCCGTGGTGACGTGGGGGGGGGGATGAAGGGGGGTCATCTTTCGCGCAAACGACAAGACTGCCAACGAAGCATCCACTTAACCCTTTGCAGAGTAGGTTCTTTGGAACAATCTTTTTTTTTTCAAAATTTACAGCCAGTGTTCTAGAACTCCACTGCTTTCAGGCACCAGCAGTGATTGTGACATCATCAGCATCAGAGTGTTCAGCTAAGAACATTCTAATCACACGTTTGGGACCTCACACAGTTGTTGTATTTCCATTTTTTTTTTTTACACATTACTTTCAAAAAGGCCAGACCAATGTGCATCTGGCAAGAGGCCGAGCTGGATGACAGCTGGATCACAAACCGGCCTGCCCGGCTAAACAACGGACATCTGGCCACCCGAACTCTAACGGCTGTTTTTTAAAACCCCTGAACGGTTGGTGCTACAAGAGTAACTGCTAACACTCCTATTCTCAGAACCCTTTATGGTGACTGTAGACGCCAGTGGGAATCTGTATCCGTAGAAAGCCCGATTACTTCCCTAACACAAAACCCTTTCACTCTGACAGAATGCTGGGGGATCGGGTTACCTGGAAGTAGTTCATTATTAACGCCAGGGTTCTGCTAAAACTGCAGGCCGTGTCGAACTTTCCCGTCCAGCTAGTCTGAATTGTGCAGTTCCCCTTTTTCAATGGCCAGCCTTCGTGAATAATTCAGGACTGCTGGACAATGGGAAAGCAAGCCCAGGTAAAACTATATGTTCAGACAGCCTGTTATCGCCCCTGACAGTTAAGGAAGGGAAGACAGAATGCTTATCTGGTAATCCTTTTTTTTAATCAAAACATGCCTTTCAAAAAACAAACTTATAAAATGATTGAATACAGTGAAACAACAAAAGCTTCTGAGTGAGCTCTGTCCGTTTGATGACAGTTGGTGATGGCGGTTGGTAATGCCAAGGGCCACTCCTCTCCACTGGGGCCTACACTCCGCCACATCCTGGCTGTTTCCTGCTCTCTCTTCCCCCAGCTCCAGTGCGCCAACTGCAGGTGGGTCTCACTGCTGCTTGGGCCTCAGAGCCATTTTGGTGAGCTTGGTGTACACATGTCCAAAACTCTATGTGAGATAACAACAGACAAAACATTGAATTTAGTAATTTAGTAATTTTTTTAACGATATATTAGTAAGCCCGGTCCCGGTCTGTCATGGTTCCAAGGGAAAACGCACCGCGCCAATCCCACCCCCCCCCGACACCCCCCAGCCCGACAGCTCCTGGCTTTGCCTGTGATTATGCTTTCAGCTCTCCATGCAGTCCGGTTTGCATAAATTCTCAATCTGGCAACCCTAACAGTACGTAGCGCAGCTGTTTCTTTGAAAACAGCGAGGGTTTTGTCTCCAGCAGTAAGTGCATTAAAAACCCAGGAGAGCCTTGGAAAGGCTTGTTTGTGAATAAACACTGTACCTGAATGGCGAAGTAAATGACTGCGATGTACACAGTGATGCAGCCGCCCAGGAAGAGGTCAAACGCTGCCGGTTTCACCCTGGGACACAACAGAAGTTGTAAACATTAAAAATACATAAAAGCAATAATAACCCGAGCAAAAGATATTTGGCAATGACATTTAGACTACTCTATTCAAGTCAAAGATCAGCTACAGGGTATGTTGCATGTTCATCAAATGAAGAACTATTATGAGATATGAACTATACAAACACTGTAAAATAAAAAGGAAAATATTTCTTTAAACAAAGAATATACAATATTTTAAGAAAAATAATGCGAAGTAAAAAAATCAGATAAAAAAGTTGTTGTCTGCAGTTGAGTTTATAATATCAATTAACAATTTTTTTTTTGTTTAAGGGATTTTTCTGGAGGTGATTGAATGGTGTTTGGTGAAATAAGTGCTGTCTGTTTATTACTAGGCTATGCTAGGCTACACAGAATAAGCTACACAAATAGCACTCTGTACAGGAGGGCAGTGAGCAAGCAGGGGTGGCTTTAGCTGAGCGCAGTGTCACACACCTCCACCAAACTGGGCTTCTGCAGGCAGGTGTGGTTACTCACCTGTACATCATCATGGGCTGGTTCATTTGGTCAAAGAAGGTGAGCTCCGGATCTCTGGAAGCAGAGGGAATGCTATGACGGACACTATTGACACACGTCGCCTTGGTTACGTTGCCATTATGTTTGTTTGTCTGTTGGTTTAATTTATTATTATTGCTTTTGTTTATTTTATCTCTTTTTACATGGAACGCACATTAAAGTGTCACATGTGGAGGTCTGTCTGTGGAGTAAACGTGTTTGTGTGCTTGTGGGTTTAATACAGGAACAGTACAGGCGGAAGGGATTGGGTAGCTGTAGGTTGTATCTATGTTCCACCACTATCTATTGCCCTTCATTAAACTTTCCATCATACCCATGGGACGTTGTTTTAGTTTGAGTTGTGCACTTGCGATCAGATTACAGGTGGTGTTTGTGTTTTACCGTGTTTTGCTGTGTTTTACCTTTTGAGTTCACAGGTGGTGTTTGTGTTTTACTATTTGAGTTTCCAGGTTGTTTTAGAGTTTTACTATGTTTTACTGTCTGAGTTCACAGGCGGTGTTTGTGTTTTACTATTTGAGTTTCCAGGTTGTTTTAGAATTTTACTATGTTTTACTGTTTGAGTTCACAGGTGGTGTGTGTGTTTTACTGTTTGAGTTCACAGGTGGTGTGTGTGTTTTACCGTTTGAGTTCACAGGTGGTGTGTGTGTTTTATCCTGTTTTTACCGTGTTTTACTGTTTGAGTTCACAGGTGGTGTGTGTGTTTTACCGTGTTTGAGTTCACAGGTGGTGTGTGTGTTTTACCGTTTGAGTTCACATGTGGTGTGTGTGTTTTATCCTGTTTTTACCGTGTTTTACTGTTTGAGTTCACAGGTGGTGTGTGTGTTTTACCGTGTTTGAGTTCACAGGTGGTGTGTGTGTTTTACCGTTTGAGTTCACAGGTGGTGTGTGTGTTTTACCATGTTTGCGTTCAGGTGACCCACCTGCGGTCGTTGCGGAAGGTGTGTCTCAGGACCTGCTTCAGGTAGCGGTTGAGCTGCTGCTCCAGGGAGTTCACCAGGAGGACCGGACCTGGTTCGCGGTCCAGCAGCTGCGTTGCCCGGGGAACCGAGGACAGGAATGACATCATCGCAGACAGACGGCTGTCCTGGACCTCCTGCAGGACGCACAGGAAGCTCAAAGCCTGCATCCATAAAGCTAGCGCTGATCTAGGATCAGTTATCTCCCTGTTTCCATCCAGCCACATCCATTATGAGCTCAAACTTAAAACTGCTCATAGATCACCACTGGTACCGAGTCTAGTCCTTATTTATATGGGCCAAAAGCTCACTGACCTAGCTTATCCAACAGATCCTATCATACTGGAGAATTTAAGGGCTCATATCTGTCAAGATATACAGTATGAATAATGAGATAATATTATTTCCCCCTTAAATTTCCCCTGTATTTGGATATAATGAACTTTAAGTTATGTTATTATACATTCTGGAAGGTTGTAACAACTGTTTTCTTGAAGAAAAATACAATATAAATCCTAATAGCTTTGATGTTATATTTTACCACATGCTCTTTTGTACGTCTCTTTGGATTAAAGTGTCTACATGCTCCATGTTTATATAATTTACAGAGTTGCAAGTGCTTATGTGTTAGCCTGAAGGTACATGGAATTCCCCCCCCCCCCCCAGGCCCCCACCTCGTCTCAGTAGGTGATTAAAAGACAGAGATGTACTCTCAGGCCAGGCCCGGTACTCCATGCTGAGAGCAGGTCACTCTAACCATGTCCTTCAGCCTCCCCATGCTCAGATTCAGGCCTGAGAAGATTTTCAATTCCTGTGACCATTTATAGTGTAATGTCCAGCTATGGCCAACAGAGGGCAGCAGAACACGCATAAAGTGCTTATTTACTTGTTGAACGGTTTTCCTGCATCTAAACGATGATATGATAGAGGGATATAAATGATTTAATATGAGATCAAATATCCATCCGTTCATTATCTAAATTATTTGTGGTCAGGGTTGCAGGGGGCTGGACCTGTATCCCAGAATGCATTGAGTGAGAGGCAGGAACACACCCTGGACAGTTGACTAATCCATCGCAGAGATCAAACGTATAATTAATATACTTCATGTTAAAAAAAAACGAGAATTAAAACGTACAAATGTAACCTATATATCATAAAATTTTTCATCTTGTTTGATTAACTTTGTGCTACCCAGGAGTAAATTAAATGTTTTAATAAACTTTTTCCATTTTCAATGCAAATACTTACTTTAGGAATTGACCTTACAAAAAGGATATTTCAGGCAGGTCTCATATATAAATATATCATGTCTTAAAAAACATCATTACATCATGAGGTGAGCTTCAGCCCTATTCAATGCAAAGTTGCCAAGCACTTGAAGATCATGAGATGGAAAAGCATGTGTATATAAATGCTGTCCATTATTCTAGTTAACATAACCTAGGCATCCTATTTTTGGCCAAAATGGTGTATCTGTCCCCAAGGCTCTGCTGACAAGCCCTGTATGAAAAAGAGGCTTCCTGTCTCCTAGCAACTACCATTAGTCTAGTACTTTCACATCTCCCAGAATGCCCCCCCTCCACTTTAAAACTTTCTCACGTCTGCACTCGCACTACTTAATCAGAGTGACTGTATGATTATCTTGGTGGCACCTGGTTATTTTCTCAAATATGAAATATGACAGTAAAGTTTAAATATTAATATAAGGGAATTGCACTGTGTAATCAGTGTTGTTTTTAAAATGCAATGCGCTTCCCTGGACTCTGTTTACAAATCTGCACATTAACAGGGCTAAGAGCCATCGGCAAACCCAACAAACAACATTAATATTAATATTAATATTAATGCTAGGACCGATGCAGCTCCAGCTTCACCACAATCATCTCTGCTACTGCTAATACTGAAATGAGTCACAATGGAATTTTTTTAATAACCACAGAATGTTTTTGAAAACATTCTCAAACTAAAACTGCTGACTTCCACTTCGAGACATGAATATGTTTATTTTCCTGCTTTGTGATATTTCTTCTACTTTTTTTTGTGTTCCGAAAAGTTTCACAGTGACCAGCCGATGTGAACCCCCACCCTCGTGTTTTTGTGAAAACACAAACCAAATATCTCCCGAGCCTTATGTTCCTCCTGCACTTTGCGCATACAAATTATTGAAAAAAACGTTAAAAGAGTATAATGAAACCAGTAACAGAATAACAGCATTTTTTGTTAACAAAAGCACATCTGTTAGTAAAAGTTTCAAACAGAGAGACAGCATTACCATTTGGCCTTTAAACACCTGCAGCTCCTTCGGAGTCCCCTGAGCCAAAACAAAGCAACACGATCAATACGCCATTTTAAAAGTTTAACACACACCATAAAAAAACTGACATGTGGTCTCACTCTCGTAGATGAAGTGCTGCTGGCCTGTAAAATAAACTCTTGTACTTTTATGGACGCTGTTTTAAATTGAAATAGACAGGCCGGTGTCAGCGCCATCTTGGAAAACACTCACCTGGATGAAAAGGGGAAAAAAGAAGTAATAGATTCGTAGAATCTGGGGCTAGTGCCTCTATTATGTTTCCACGTGTGAAGGGCCCGTGAACAGACTGGTCTCTCACACTGCTGTGAATAACAACTCGATCGATCAGTTCTGATTGGCTGGGAACCTCATCACCTGCCGTGCTAAAGGCTGTCACATTCAATCGCATACTACGCGATTTGACCCGTCAACGCGTGAGGACACAAATATGAGATTAGAATGTTCTCAACAGAATGTTCTTGATGCTGATGTAACAATTGCTACTGGCAACTGAATGCAATGGAGTTCTAGAACACTGACTTGAAATTTTTACTCTCAACCCAATGTGTCGTCACCCCTTTTTTTTTTTTTGCCTTAGTCTTGGGGCACCATAGGCATAGGCTCCATTTCAACTTTGGAGGAGACACACTGCAGGACCCCCTAGTCTTGCATAGTCAAATGTCAAGTCTCATAAGCGTACTAGCCTGACTAGCGATGAATTAATATGAAAATATTGGGAGTGATATGTCTCCTTGGCCGCCCCCCCCCCCCCACGCACCTTGTCTGAGAGGTTGTACATGAATCGAGCGAGGGACTCAGCCACGATGACTGTGTTCCGTTTCAGCTTCCTGATGTCCGTTTGGGAGCTGGGAAGGGGGGGCGGGGGGCGGGGGGCGGGGGGCGGGGAGTGGGGGCACACCCAGTCAAGGAACAACGTCAAACAAAAAAAAGAAAAAACTAACAGCAACTCTCACACAACAGAATGCAAGTGCAATATAATGGTGAGTAGTGTAGTATAATAGTTAGGGAGCTGGGCCTGTAGGGGTTGCTGGTTCAAATCCCAGGGGCAGTGCTGCTGTGCCACTGATTCATTACATCACATTACAGGCATTTAGCAGACGCTCTTATCCAGAGCGACTTACATTGCACCCATTTACACAGCTGGATATACACTGAAGCGATGCAGGTTAAGTTCTTTGCTCAAGGGAACAATGGCAGTGTCCGACCCAGGAATCTAACCTTTGGCCTTTCGGTTACAAGCCCAGTTCCTGACCCACTATGCAACACTGCCGCCCGCAAGGTGTATAAGCCTGAATTTGTCCTTAACTTTGACTTACAACTAAATTAATAGCTGTTGTGGGAGCCCCTCTGCTCAGACCGATGGTCAAACAAAACCCCCCTCCCCGCCCCCTGGCCACACCCTCCAGTGCCACCCACATGGTATCCAAGATGGAGCCCCTCTGCTCAAATCAATGGTCGTACCCCCCCTCACCCCGCCCCCTGGCCACACCCTCCAGAGGAACCCACACGGTATCCAAGATGGAGCCCCTCTGCTCGGACCGATGGTCACACAGCCCCCCCACCCCCTGCTCCCCCCCACCCCGCCCCCTGGCCCCACCCTCCAGAGGAACCCACACGGTATCCAAGATGGACCCCCTCTCTTCGGACCGATGGTTGTACTCCCTTACCACACCCCCCCCAACCCTAACCCAACCCGCCCCCACCCTCCAAAGCCACTCACATGGTATCCAAGATGGAGCCCCTCTGCTCAGACCGATGGTCACACAATCCCCCCTCCCTGCCCCCCGCTCCCCCCACCCCCCCACCCCCCACCCCCAGGCCCCACCCTCCAGCGGAACCCACATGGTGTCCAAGATGGAGCCCCTCTGCTCGGCCCAATGGTCGTACCCTCCTACCCCCCCCCCTCGCCACTCACATGGTATCTAAGATGGAGCCCCTCTGCTCGGCCCGAGGGTCGTCCAGGTGGGAGAGGGTGAAGCCGGGGATCCGTCGCATGCTGTAGCGCTCGTGCTCCCACGCCACCGCCGACTCCCCCAGATTGATCTTCTTATGGACCAGTCCCACCTTCACCCAGGGGAAGCGGGAAGAGACCACCTGCATGAAAGAGGGGGGAGAGAGGGGGGACTCATTTAGCCAGCTGTGAGTCTAGGCTGGCAAGCTGTGGCGCAGCGCTGCTTCAGATTAAAACTGAAAACTGGCGTTCTATGTCATGTGACTTGGAGAGCTGGTTGAGAGCGATCCAGCTGAGAAGCGTCATTACTGTATCAGCCGACATTGGTATCCCAGTGAGCAAAACCTGGAATCTAGATGGCTTGAGGGGTGGGAATCTAGTTTGACAGATGTTTTAGCATAAACAGACTAGGTGAAGCCCAAAATAGCTCAGGTTTATACCTGGATATAGCCTGGCTACATCCTATTTGGCCAGATGGCATTTCACAGGACTTTTCACCATAAAAATGTTCACTGGAATTGCTCTGTAAACTAAAGAAGTAGCACAGACGTGCATCTAATGCCTCTTTGAAACCCTTTAACCCTTGACATGTCAGTAAAATTTGAAAACACTCCTGAAGATCCTTAAGAATTCCAGGAAATATTATAAAATTAAGTATTTTATAAGTAAGGACTTTGTTCTGAATGTTGGTGAAAATAGATGCTTGAAGTAAACGTTTCACCCAGGTCGGGACTCCCTTCTATAAATTTAATATAGAATAAATATTACGGAGGTGCACGCCCCGCCCCATTCCACCCCACCCCACCCCCCGCACCTCACCTGCTCCAGCTCCTGGATGAAGGTGTGCTGAGGGGTGCCGGGTTTGGGGGGGCGGGACACGTGGAGGAACAGTCCGTCCCCATTGGCCAGCGTGTCCAGACACAGCACAAACGCCACGTTGTCCTGGAGGAGGCTGGACTCTGAGACATGACACAGTACAGTCTCAATAAAACCCCACAGTCACAATAACACTGTACAGTCACAATAAAACCCTACAGTCATAAAAACACCCTACAGTCACAATAACAGACTGCTATCACCATAACACCCTACAGTCACAATTGCTCATGTTAAACAGGAGGAAAGGAGAGAAGGGAGGTCAAAGCACCGGCGTGGTCCAGATTCTCCTCAATCCAGCGCTTGGTCCCCAGGAAGTTGTACTTGCCCCCGCCGGTCAGCGAGAAGAGCAGGTGGTATCTGGGTAAAAGATGAAAGAAAGGTTCTTTAGCATCGAGTGATGACTCCATTAGATATGGTAGTGCTTTATGAAGGAAGACCTGGCACATGCAATGCAGGAAGAAGTCTAACGTAAACCTTATGTCACAGGTGACGTTGTTTGATTCATGGTCAAAACAATTCATAACGCCTGATTTGAATGATTAATACAAATGTTAGAACATGATAATAAAGCTTAAAGTAATGCTTCTTCATTTTTATCCATTTGGTTCATGAATACAAGGCCATTATGGCAAATGGCACCAGGCACAAGTACTTCAGTCACAAGCAACAAAGTGTAAATAATCAGGATAACCAAAAACACCAATACACAGAAATAACTAGGATAACCAAAAACACCAATACACAGAAATTACTAGGATAACCAAAAACATCAATACACAGAAATAATCAGGATAACCAAAAACACCAAAATACAAAAATAACATGGATAACTACAAACACCAAAATACAAATAACCAGAATAACCACAAACACAGGAAATGGAAAGATGGATCTGTCCTGTCGACTTTGTTTTTGAAAGAGAAGATGTGCGAGCACGCGCCCATCCGCGGCAGGGTGGCGACTCACGGGGCGTGGCTGCGGGGGTCGTTGTAGAGGCGCTGGAACAGGCGGGCCAGCTCGAGCAGGACGGCCACCCCGCTGCCGTTGGAGTCAGACCCGTACGACAGCCACTGCGACACACGAGGGAGGGGATGGGAGAGGGTCAGCGCTGCTGTCTGTGCTTCTGTACGGACCAGACCTGGCTCAAATACGCATTTGTTTTGGATTCAAATACTTTTCTACGCTTTACTGATCTTGTCTGGTGTATTGGAACCAATGAAATACTCTCAAAAAGCGCAAACTCTGCATTCTGGTCATATTGGCAGGCTCAATTACAATTACAGGCAAGATCAATAGAGCACAGAAAAGTATTTGAATCCAAAACAAATACATATTTGATCCAGGTCTGATATGGACCGTGAAAACCATAGACATTTACTCCATTGTGTTTGGAGAAAAGAATGGGAGCAAGGTATTGTAAGGTACAAAATATAATTTGAGACATAATCATGTTTTTTATTTTCATACCAGACCTAAGATATTTTGCCAATTTATTCAAGAATGAATCCACTCAGATCATGGGAACGACATTCAAATTCAAATCTTTAAAATGGCGCAGAGCAGGAAATGGAATTTCTGAACTGACAGTGAAGTAAGAGAGTCTTACATTGAAATGTTGGACTTTATGTTGACTTTGCGCATGCAAATTTATGGAAAATATTATCTTTTGCCAGCTTCAAACCTTAAAGAATGTGGAGATTCAAGCTGAGAGCGTTAAGTATGTGTAGACATGAGCCTGACAGATGGACAGCAGGTCACATGACTGTGTTGGCCAATGAGAGCTTGCCTGAGAGGGGACTGCAGTTTAAAGGTTAGGCACTTTCTGTGGGGGTTAATCCTTATGATCTTCACCATCTGCACCATTGTTAATGACCACTCTGAGGTTCTTCAGTTTCCTTCAGTTCTGAACACAACTGCTTCCCTTCCCATAATGCCTGTTCTGAACCAGACCTGGGTCAAATAACAACGATACCTTAGCCCTATAGACATCGGAAATGTTCCTGTAGATTAATGTCTGTTTTTAAAAGAAACATCATGTTTCATAAATACAGGCTACAGAAACAAAATTCATTGTGCCAGCATTCTCTCAATTGATTCTGTATTTTGGATAGAATGCACTTTGATGAAAATTCTCAGGGATCTGCAACATTTCACCAGCACCACCTAACAGATTTAAGCATTTCAAATGCACATCTGAGCCAGATCTGCTTTTAACACACAGTGTTCTTTTCCCACAATGCACTCTGTTCCATGACAACGGCAAATACGGCCCCTGAGGAACGTGGCCTAAAACTCTCCCCTGAATCGTGTGAGGGATGCATTACATTACATTACAGGCATTTAGCAGACGCTCTTATCCAGAGCAGTGTCCTACCCGGGATTCGAACATACAACCTTTCGGTTACAAGCGCAGTTCCTTACCCACTGTGCCACACTGCGTCAAGAATATCAGGCAATCCACAGCACTACATCATTCGATGCCAAGTTCAACAGGGGAAGCGGAGATGATGTTCACAGAGGGAAAAAAATCAAATCAAATCATACCGTGCTCCTCTTCGTTAGTAAATGCAATCATATTTACGTGATTAAAACAGCGTGATCACTGGCGCACAAATCAAAAAGCGCTGCTCGGTTTGGCGTGAAGTTCAGGCGCGTTATTTTTTCGATTAATAAACTGCTGTAGGAGAACACGGCGGGAGGAAAGAGTCAGCGAGTTCTCTCTGGTTTTAACGGCGAGAAAAGCGTAACTGCGCGCGAGCAGCCAGCAGGGAGAGGTCTCCTACAGAATTACGACGTTCTTCTCCTGGAGCTGTAGCATGAAAACGGTCTCTGTTGGACTCGTGAACCCATATTGGGTACGGAAGGGTTATCGTTCAGCGCCACAAAATACAACTTTTTATGATATATAATTCCGTATTTTTTACTGAGCGATAACCTCCTACTACCTGGCAATTCATTTTTGTCCGCTGCAGGGGACATGGTTCTCTGATCTTAATCTCAACTCTATTATGCTGAAACCTACACTACAAGGGACATTCAATAAAAATAAGAGAAAAAAATATTTTAGAAAATATTTTCACGACAACATGTTTTTTGTCATCCAAGGCACTTGTATTATGTAAAAAAAAAATAAAGCATTTTTTCTGCCCTCCCGAGGCTCGCACTATGCTAATATTTAGATGATAGTGTCAGTTATCTCCATTATTATCATTATATCGTATTTCATATTAACACTATGGAAGTCATGCCAATATGTTTTTTTTTTTTTTTGTTTGTTTGTTTTTTTAATAAATTGAAATTAAGGTATTTCTGGCTGCATTATTAGAAACAGTAGACATTAAAGCATAAGGTGCAAGCTATGTAGTCTGAGCTACAACACTTACGCACTGCAGACTTATGCGCACACATATTCAGGATGACATACTGTTAGAATAAAATACATACTGGCATATAATAAAAATGAATTACCTCCATTTTGGATCTAATCTTTATGCTGTTACACTTGTCCTCTGCACATTAGCCTGATTCACTTCTCAGCTGTGAAATAAAGCAGCCAGCCAGCACTGGGCTGTGCAAGTATAGTGCTGCAGCGCTGGTGACTGGATAAAGACTGCAGTGTTTTATCACGAGGGAAACCTTTTAAATTCTTCTTTAGTTTGACATCTCCTTGCTGTCCTTGGGGTTGAGCACCAGAGTCATTCAACAGGGCTCAAGGTCTCATATGCCAGCACAGAACGCTCACGCAACGCAACCCAGGGGCGCCACCAGGGATTCTGGGCCCCGTGAAAAGAGCTCACTTTGGGCCCCCTCCACCCCAAAAGAAAGAAGAGACATGCAGAGGGAGAGAGACAGTGAGAGGGACAGACGGAGAGAGAGAGAGAGGGAGGGGGTGAGAGATACAGGTAGAAAGGAGGTTCAAGGACACAGGGAGTTATTTGATTTATTTGCTTGTTTATTTAACGGATGAGTGAATTTGACTCACGCGTTTGTACTGAAAGCAGAGGGAGACAAGGACAAAGCTGGAGAGTGACTGCCAGTACAGCTTATCAATTAACTTGTACTCTGCGTGGAATTCTTTCAGAATCCGTACACCACATCCACAGTAACCTTTTCCGTGCTGCAGTCAATAAAATACCGATACTCTGCAAGTGACACACTTAGAGCTCTATGGTTCTATGGGTTCTATGGTAACGACAGTTACAGCCACAGTCAGCATTCTGATTGCGACAAAGGGCCCGGAACCTTCAGTATAAAAGAAGGTTCTAGAACCTTTAATGTTATCTCCTCACGAAGCCACTTCTTGAGCAGTACTTAACAATATTTGCATTGTGACACGTGTATCATCTCAATCAGTCACTTAATACAGTCAATTCTGTGCAGTTGCACGTGGAATCATGGATAGGCACTAATATATTTTATTCACCAGTAGTTGACAGTGTGTCAGTTTTATATTAATATTTATCATGACCGTGATGTATAATTTAGTGATTTTCGCTTCTTACTAATTAATAAAGGACTGAAATCTTGCCAAATCTGTCACCAAAAAAGAAGGTTGGTTATAGAAGTAGAAGTAGCAATCACTGGCTTTATTCCATTTAGGCACAATGCACTTCCATGAAACTAATTATAAAGGGAAAAGCAATATTAAATGGCAAATTTACATCATGGCAATAATAATTGGGGTCCTGGTCGAAACGGCTTTGCTGTTTTACAGAAGTCCACCCAGTCATTGCAATAATTTGCGTTCAAAAAAGCGCTACAATTGGTCCTTCTTTGTCAAATGAATCGGTGCTTAATCACACCTAATTACCTTATTATTTTGTTTCAAATAGAGAAACAAATTGGGCACTTATCTCAGATGAATGACATAATTGGCCTAGTTGCCAGGTAGCTACTCTGAGACCCTACTTATAAGCATTACCGACTGGGAAAATCAAGTATTTCAGCAAAGATTTTAAAAATGTAAAAAAAAAAAAAAACCACATGGTTAGTGCTGCATGCTGTTACAGTACAGTGGGGATATTGATCAAAATGTCTTCTCCTCCCCGAAAGTTTCTAACTGTTGTCTGCTGTGTAACAAAACCTGTTTGAACCCCGTGAAACATCTTTTGCAGGGAAAGATTACGGCACTTTCATTAAATTGATCGTGTTAGTCAGCGCATGAGAGCAACTGGAAGCAATATCTTTGTTGTAGAACTGTGTCAGATTTATGACATCGCTGCTGGTTAGCAGGCACTTGATACAATGGGCTATTACCTGGGTTCACAGCTCTCTGGCTGTCGGCGTAGGGGCAGCTCCTGTTGGTATTTAATCACAGTCTGGAGGCTTTGAGGACTGCCTTCTGTCACCGTTAACAGCTCAGGTACCTGACAGGTGACTATGAATTTCCAACCTGTCTCCCCGCCAAGACGTTTCGGCAAATACCTGACACCAGCCCCGATCGCAAATCACACACGTGAAACACAGTCACTGGAGCCACAGCTCCAGCAGGGGGCGACAGAGAGAACAGTTAGCTTGTCTGGGGGCTCTGGGATCAATACCCTGGTGAAATTGTACCGTTATGCCCTTAAATCACACGTTCATATCTCAACGCTCTTGCTAAAAACTCAAGCTGAACGGGTAAATTATGAAGAAATTCTAAAACGGAGACTTGAAATGTGAGAACTGAAATGTGAAAGATGGCCATGCCAAAATCGTTACTAAAAATCTGTGTCGTTAGCAACCCGAACGAGGCCAAATATAATTAGCAGCGGACGTCTGAAGCGCGAGACTCACGGGGGCGAGGCCAAACGAGTCGTAGTGAGCTGTGATGATGATGGTGGGCGGGTCCAGTCCCGCTCCAGGAAGTACTCCCTGCAACACGGAGATGGCGTAATGAGGGCGGGGGGGCCATGGTGGGAGGGGTGGGGGAGGTGGGGGGGGGGGGGGGGGGGGTTTGTTGCCCACCCCCAGAGTGATGATTGCTGGGGCAGGCTGGGGGCTGGGGGGTAGGGGTGGGGTGTTGGCCAGATTTGGGGGGGGGGGGGGGGGGGTTGGTTGCCCACCCCCAGGGTGATGCTGGCTGGAGTAGGGTGGGAGCTGAGGGGTTTGGGTGGGGGGGGGGGGGGGGGGTTGTTTGCCCACCTCCAGGGTGACGATGGCTGGGGCAGGCTGGGGGGTGGGGGGGGGGTTTGTTTGCCCACCCCCAGGGTGATGATGGCTGGAGTACGGTGGGAGCTGAGGGGTGGGGGTGGGGGTGGGGGGGGGGTTGTTTGCCCACCTCCAGGGTGACGATGGCCGTGTCGGTGATGGGTTTGACAGGAGAGGTGTTGCTCACAGTAATCTGGAACCCACTTGTTAGTAACATGCTGGAGAACACTGCAGCAAGAAGGTAAACATGAGAGAGAGGGAGGGTGGGAGGAGAGAGAGAGGGATAGAGAGATGGAAAGAGACATGGGGTAGAGAGAGAGAGTGGGAGACAGGCAGACAGACAGAGAGAGAGAAGGACAGTATGTTCTCTTTCTGTAATGCATTTTTTCCTGTTACACTACACTACTTAATTTCAAGAATCTTGTATTCCACTAATCTGTTGTTCTGGGGACATTCAATAAAAATAAGGTAAATAACATATATATATATATATATATATTACAGGCTTGGAGTCTTGGATGGAAGCACATTTTGAATAAAACCCCTTCCTCCCGCTCTCACCTCGCACCAGAATGGAGGAGCCCCGGGCAGCGGCGGCCATTTTGAGCTGGTCGTACATGAAGAGGAGCTGCTCGTCCTCATGGGCGATGTACACAGGCATGAGCGTCTCCTCCTGCAGTGCCTCCCATTCACTGACCATGAAGCTCTGTGCACACACACACATATATACACACACATATACACACACACACACACACACACACACACACACACAGACACACATACACACACACACACACACACACACACACACACACACACGTACGCACACACACACACACACACACACACACGTACACACACACACACACACATATACACACACACACACACACACACACACATACACACACACACACACACACGTACGCACACACACACACACACACACACACGTACACACACACACACACACACACGTATGCACACACACACACACACACATATATACACACACACACATACACACACACACACGTACATGCACACACACACACACATGCATACACACAAACACATACACACACACACACACACGTACACGCACACACACATACACACACATACACGTACACACACACACACACACACACGTACACACACACACACATACACACACATACACGTACACGTACACGTACACGCATACACACACACACACACACACACAAAACACATCTATCTTACCAAAAGGGGACTTTATCACTTTATTCCCACCAAGTGGGGACCGTAGTTTCAAAGCATTTTTAAAAAACTAAACAAATTTAGTCTTGAGCTCACTGTTCATAATTTTTACTGAAATTAAAATTTTTATGTTTGTTTCTTTTAATGAGCCAAGTGGGAACCTGAATCATGTCTACCTAACATAGTGAGGACCTCACCAGCTAGCAGATGGACTCTGCCTGTGCTAGCACTCTCCAAAGGCATGGTTTCTTTCGAGAAGGGATAATACTT
Source organism: Anguilla anguilla (assembly GCF_013347855.1). Taxonomy (NCBI): domain Eukaryota; kingdom Metazoa; phylum Chordata; class Actinopteri; order Anguilliformes; family Anguillidae; genus Anguilla; species Anguilla anguilla. Next base: position 3,586,305 of record NC_049214.1, on the reverse strand, counting down.
GTTGAATGATTAAATGGCTGAATCATTTGAAGATTTTCCTTGGGTGAAATATTTTTCGCAATTAATTTGTAAAATTTACTTTATAGTAAATACTGCAAATGTCTTTGGACATACACACACGCATCTACACTCATATTCACAGATACATAAACATACACAAATGTGTGCAAACACCCAAAAAATACTTGCGTACACGCACACACACCCAGGTGGTTCTGACACAATGGTGGTGTTTGAATTGAGTCCCCCAACCTTGACAGTGAAGGACTCGGAGATAAAAGATACCACATAACTGTAATCAACTTACATTATTTCATTAATCACTACCAGTACCTGAGGGCCTTCTTACCCAAGTGACATCTTATAAGAAACTTCCTTTTTTCTCGTGTGAGCCTACGGGACATTTAAGGTCAGCCATTTTACAACACTTACGACGGTCGATTTGTCGACGATAAAGACCATGGAGAGGACGCCAGGCCGAGCCTCATCTTTGAGGACGTGCAGAGAGGACTTTGTCTCGAACGCCGCTACGGCTTTTTTTTATGTCAGGGTTTCGACGAATCGGGCGGGGACGGCGGCCCGTCGCCGGTACGCGGAGTGTAATTTACGGCCGTGAGTAACGGCTTCTGTTCGGCGAGGCTCGACGGTCACGCCGCCTTCCAGATTAATTGCCGTTCGCAAAGTAATTTCAACCCCCCCCCCCCTTCCCCCCCACCCCTCCTGGCAAAACCTCAATCTGCTCACTCTGACAGTCGCGCTGTGTCGCGTGAAACAAAGCGGGTTCCCGAATCATCCATCGCTCGACAAGACAGGTGCGTGGGACGGGACAGGATGTGTGCCCCCCCCCCCACCCCCCCGCGATTTTTCGAGTGACATTGAAAAGGATGGACGATTACTTCCGGACGATCTCTCAAACCAAAAAAAAAATGTTTCCCCCAAAGAGAAAGTAAAGTTTCAGCGAGCGCAGTCCCACGTCTTACATCCACGTCCCTGTCGAAAGTGCACACGCTCTTGAGGGGCAACGTTCGAGCTCACCTGCATGTTGTCCTGGGGGACGGCGGATATGTTGCCAGGCAACAGGATGAGGACGGCCGCGGCTCTCTGGCGCAGTGCCTCCCGGTAGCGGCCCGCGGTGAAGTCCGGCAGCCTCATGATCACGCACCGCCGCTGCAGGCCCACGTCGTCCACCCAGCGGCCCTCGCCCACCACCACGGTGCTACGGCAACCTGCGCGCGGGGGGGGGGGGGGGGAGCGGCGGCCATTTTGTCCTCACGGGCACGTCACGTGGCTCAATCACAGGTGTTTGTGTTCTAGCACTGGGGTCTATGAGTGTGTATGTCTATGAACTTGCGGTAAATATTATTGTCCCAGGAATAATCCTTATCGAACCTGTGTTTTGTAGCTCCACTGACCTTGATATAAACATTTGTACGTCGTTTTGGATAAAGGCATCTGCCAAATAAATATAATGTAATGTAATAATAATACAATATAATTTCCTCCCAGGCACAGGAATTTTACCCGGCAGAACCGATCCTGAACAGTCACCAGCATTTGATAGCTGACGGAACTTGAACACCTTTACCGATCTTTCCGTCAGGTGTGGTTTGCACGCGACCCCACCCGCATACGGGTTTCCGACACCCCTGAAAGTGACGTTAGAGTGTTTGGGTAGCCGCCAAGGGGGGTGGGGGGGTGGGGGGGGAGGGCTGGGTCGGGTCGGGGGGGGGCAGAGCGGAGGTGCGGCCCACCGTGTTTCTCCTGCTGGAGGTCGTGGGGGCTGGGTCGGGGGAGGAGGGGGGGCTGGGGGGGTGGGGGCTGGGTCGGGGGGGGGTGGGGGGGTGGGGGCTGGGTCGGGGGAGGGGTGGGGGCTGGGTGGGGAGGTGTTTTGGGGAGGGGGGCAGAGCGGAGGCGCACCGTGCTTCTCCTGCTGGAGGTCGTAGTGCTGGGTCGGGGGAGGGGTGGGGGCTGGGTGGGGAGGTGTTTTGGGGAGGGGGGGAGGCGCACCGTGCTTCTCCTGCTGGAGGTCGTAGTGCTGGGTCAGGGGAGGGGTGGGGGCTGGGTGGGGAGGTGTTTTGGGGAGGGGGGGAGGTGCACCGTGCTTCTCCTGCTGGAGGTCGTAGTGCTGGGTCGGGGGAGGGGAGGTGTTTTGGGGAGGGGAGGGGGGCAGAGCGGAGGCGCACCGTGCTTCTCCTGCTGGAGGTCGTAGTGCTGGGTCAGGGGAGGGGTGGGGGCTGGGTGGGGAGGTGTTTTGGGGAGGTAGGGCGCACCGTGTTTCTCCTGCTGGAGGTCGTAGTGCTGCATCCTGTAGGCAGTGAACTCGTAGGACACGGCGGGGACGTCCGTGGGGCGCACGCCCCACCAGGGGGCGCTCAGCAGGAGCAGCAGCAGCGCCCCTCTGGCGTTTTTAAACATGGCTCCTCCCTCCTCCCCTCGTCCCTTAACCCGTGAGACGTCTGGTGCTCTGATCCTGGGAGGGGGTTGAGGGGGAGGGCGAAAGAAGAGAGAAGATAATTTGGGAACTGAAGAGAAACTTATTTCTATGGGGATTCCTCAGTTAATTCACTCGGTTTCAGTTTGTTTCCTGAGTGAATTGCAATGGAGCAGAGTGTACTTCTGCTTTACGTGAATAGGATAAATAATGCACATCCTAATTAACAAGTAGCAGACCGCAAGGAACACGGACAAGGAACTTAAATTGAGGTCACACACTCTTAACAACAACATTTTATTCGTAAATAAAGACTAATGCCTTTTCTTGCACTTCCTTCCCTGATGAAGGCAGGAAGACTCATCGGCTCTCTGAGAACACGTCTCAATTTGCAGTTCAACGTGAGTGCGACCTCAATTTGAGTTTTCTTAACGGGATAGGGACGACCAGCAAATCACGTCCCCCTTAGTTGTTTTGGGAGTTGCCGGAGAGGGCCTCGAGACAAGCAGACACCGCCGAGAAGAAATCTAAAGTTTAAATTCTGGACGTAGGTTGATACCAGGGTTGATTTTGGCTTGTGTAAACCTGAGGAAATGTAGTCACAGGGCTCAAGTACGGGACGGGGTTTTTGGGAAAAAGGTGTTAGCGTCTGTAGGCTTGTGCACTCCATCTACCTGTATGTACCACCCTGGTTCCCCTGTCCTCCTTTAGATAACTTTTCCTATTGTCTTTCTTTGAATAACCTTTTGGGATAATGATATAGGCATAGCCATGAAATGAATATTTGTCTAGTGGCCCGTTTTTCAGGTACATTACAGATTCTTGTTTGTTAAATTAATATCAGGCTTAGTGATTATTAATGGACCACATTTTTGTATTCCTGAGAGTAACACTGCTCCAGTACTGTGCATAACTCAGCATCTGCTAAGCGTCTGCAGTATAATAGCCTACAGGACAAACAGTGTAAACAAAAAGTTCATTAAATTGAATAAATAGCACACAGTATTTAATCAAATGCACTGCACCCCCAAAATGTTGAATTGTTTTTAAATATAAGACATATGGACAACTCGATGGACAACTCGCAAGGGGGCTCTACTTAAGGACAAACACGATTGTGGTGGAGTGCTCCCCCTGCAAGGCCACGTCCTGCTCACCTGATTTCTGTTTTTGAGGCATATTTACTCCTAAAACCTGTGATACACACTCACCTGTGTCCTGTGTGAACCCGTCTTCTGTCTTCTTTCGAACGCCGGCTGTCCCGCCCTGATTGGTCGATCCGTGGATCCCTAGTCCGTTGGGTTGCGGTGGCGTTCCGACGGACGCTCCTCGCTCACCGTAACAATAAAAAAGTGAACTAGCACCCTTGGCCCGGGACAGCTCATTGGTAAATCCCAATCCCAGCCTCCATCTGTCCCAAGAGGGCTAATCACTCCCCCTCCCCCTCCCCCCTCCCCCCTCGCCCACCCCCTCCCTTCCTCCAGACATGCTGTCACGCTCACATTGCTACCGCTAAGCTAGTCGTCCCTGGCTGGCGCGCTCCCATTGGCTCATTACTGCTGAGGAGGGCAAGGCTGTAGCTTCGTTAGCCACGTAGCAGACGCTGCTATGTAATCTCTTTGATTTCCTATGTTTTTTAAAAGGGACGCGGACGCCTGCGCGCGCTGGCGTTCCCAGCGGTTCCGCGACTGGAGGTAAACAGCCCGGCCCCGGCCCTGGATTCTCTGTGCCTGAGCAGCCGGCCCGCGGAGACTTCCTGTCTGCGTTCAATGCTGAAGCGGGGCCCGTTAACAATTCTGTTTGCGGCTGACGCTGCACTGCACCGGAGGGCCCTACTCAGTAATATTAATAAATAAATAAGAATATTTTAATATTTTGCATGTCTCATCTATATATACATACTATTTATTTATATATATATATATATACATGGAAAAATGGACTGCATTTATATAGCGCTTTTATCCAAAGCGTTTTACAATTGATGCCTCTCATTCGCCAGAGCAGTTAGAGGTTAGGCGTCTTGCTCAGGGACACTTCGACACGCCCAGGGCGGGGATCGAACTGGCAACCTTCCGACTGCCAGACAACTGCTCAATCTATATATATATATATATATATATATATATATATAGATGGTATACTAATCAAGGTGCTTAGCAATGACTCTCATGGTTGATTAGCAGGCGTGTTACTGCCTGGTTGAAACAAAAGCCGACACCCACACTGGCCCTTTGTGGATAAGATTGGGGGACCCCCTGCCCTAAAACATGAAGGCACCTGATCAAGAAAAAAAAAGGCAGAAGACAGATTGTTGGAAAAAAAACCCAGCACACACACAGCGGTCCCCCAGGGGCGAGTCTGAGAACCAGTAGATCCACCGACGCAGACGGCAGCCATATTGGCCTCGCCTCCGAGCCGCCTCCGGGGATGGGATGGACCTGGCCCTCTTCGTTTCCGTGATCCTCGGCGTTCACAGGGACGGGGTGCATTCGTGGCTTTCATCGAGCGGGTTTTTACGGCTCCAGGACTGGCCGTGGTGTGCGTAGAAATGAGAGCCCAAGCTGAGCCCAGGAGGATGCTGGGAGGGATATTCATAGGCTGCGGTAAATAACCCAATCAGAGAGCACGGCTCGCTCTCCCGTTTCGATATATTGCAGATAAGCCGGCTCAATTTCCTTCTAATGCTGGAGGTAAATGCCTGACCGGCAGCATTCCAGACTCCAACAATACAGAGTGGACTGGGGGGGCGGGGGAAGGCACCGTGTGGTAGTTGTGAGGGCGGGGGTGGGGGCGGGGGCGGGGGCACCCGTGTGTGTGTGTGTGTGTGTGTGAAGGGGGGGGGGGGGGTGGGGGTTGGAGGCACAGTGTGTGGGTTATCTACATCTCAGTGTGCCAGCAGTTTGCTCATTGTATCCTAAAAACAAGATAAGGATAGAAATTCAATTACATCCTTCCTTTAATTTTCCCATTGGAAGCGCGTATCCAGTGCTATCATCGCTAAGCTTTGTTTGACCACATTTACCGAAACCAAATCAAGGTCAGGACCCTGCTTGAGAGTGGTCCATACAAGACTCGCACCTAGAACATTCTGGTTACACCTCCATTTTAGACATGGAAGAATTATGACAATAACGAATGATTATAGAAATGTTATACCGTGTTTAAAATAAAGAGAAGCACTTCACATTCTGTTCCAAATGGCATCTTCGAGTCCAAATGTAATTCTAATGTAATAGGTACTGGGGTCTGGGGTTAAAATGGAGAATTTAAAGAACAGAGAGTTTGGCCACCTCTTTTCTTCTTGTCTTTATTGATATGTTACACTACACAGAACAATAACATTGTTAAATACTGGTATGGAAATGTTCACATTTATAATCATAAGAATAAAAAAAAAACATCTGTGTCTATGTTAAAAAAATGCATACTTTTTATATCTCAAATAAATTAAAACGTAACACTGGAAATAAATATGAGTTCTATAAAATACATCACTTAAGGCATACTCTAATGTAGCAAACATATTCAGAGCCGTGAGCGGGCGCGGTAATGAGACTGCAACCAAGGAAAATAAAAAATAAAATAAAAAATAAAGTGAACTCTGCATCATCTTCTCTTCCAGAGAAGGGACACCGTGTTTATAGACGAGGGACTGGACAAAAAAAAAAACAAGATTAAAGGAGGATTTTTGAAATAAATAAAAATAAAAAGTTTCCACTCATTCAGACGGAGCAGTACAGAGTGCACCTGAACACAATGTCACTTCGGAGCTGAAAGAAGACACAGCACAAAACAGGCCTGACGGTCACACTGACAGCAGGAAGGTGCCCCTGCTCACCCACATCTCATAAATCTCCCCCGTCCAACTGAATGGAAGGAACATTGCATCTCCGAGATCTGTGCCCAGATTAGGTTTCCCCACAGCTTGGTTTTGTCCTTAACTCTGAACAGAGAAGTTAGGCAAAAATGATTTTCATGTTATATTATGAATATTCCTGGTCAACACTTTTAATTAATGCCACTGACCGCAGAACGTTCATATAGACGTTAATCAGTTGATCGGTTTTACCCTTTGATGCTGTGATTCTGGCACTGGGGCCAGTGCTTGGATAACTTGTAGCAAGTAACGACAGACATCATTACGTGCGCGAAACTGTGTACACTCTACACATCATACGAAGTGCTGCGTTTAAAGAAAAGACAATGAAACAGACACGTTACCCCAGAGAACACTTCTCTGCGTGGAGTACAACGGCCAACGCATACGCGTTCAGTTTTGAAAGAGCAATTTTAATTAGACGGGGTGAATAATTTAGAGACGCGCCGCGTGTCTCTGAAGCGGTTTTTTTTTTTTTACCCAGAGGGGAGTTGGACAGGCAGGCTCACGAACCTGCCTGAGAAAGAGCATTCAATCACACGTCTTTCCATACACTCATTCAGAGCCAGGCGAACATACAGAAGAGAACCCGATTCTGTTAGAACTGAACCAGAAGCCATTTCATTAAATACATATAAACAAACACCCTCTATATACATATAATGTTGTAGTTCACGTTTCCCTTCTGCTATTGATATTTTGCATTCATATCGCTTTTATGTTATTAGGTGGATGAGGGAGGTTGGGCTTGATCAGTGAGGTGGAATCCTATGCGGAGTGTTCAGAGAGTGACAGGCAGGGGGCGCTGAGGTTCACCGAGGTTCTGGCTAAGGGAGGATAAGCAAGGACGGCCATCTTTGTGCAGCGCAATGGGAGTGAGCAGGTGTCGCAAGTCATGTGACACAAAGCGGCTAAAAAAAAAAAATGCTACTTTAAAAATACATAAAAAGTGTTTTGGCCATGTGACCTCTCTTACGATCTGATTGGTGCATTCCTTGCTCAGAAGGAAACAGGTGGCCTCTCACATTGTGTTTGTTGTTTAAACAAACCCATTTACCTTTTGACCCCTTTTTCGCAAATCGTGGTATATCTGTCGGTTTTCTGTGAACAAATCTGGGTCAGTGTTAAACGCACATAATGTGTTCAGTGACATTAAAACAGCTAGACTCCAAGTGCCTCTGACCCTCTGCAATGGTGGTCATTTCCACACAGATTTGCCACAAACTGAAAGGATCATAAAGAAGCAAAAGACTTACTAGTCTCTCTTACAACGCACCACATGCCACAGGGGTTGGAAGTACCTACATTCAAAAAATATAATTTCCCATTCAAATAGCAGAACCCCAAAACAACCGTTTGATGCCTCAGCCATGACTCAGACCAGCATGCAAATGTACTCAATTAAAGAGGCGGGGCGCAGAACTGCACTGTATCAAAGCAAACCTTGTGCTTGTCATCTCACAGTTTTTAGGGGAAATTAAAAACAATGTCATATGTCCTTTGGGACCCCGCAGCCCCCACCCCCCAACCCCTTAGTTCACAAGCCTCTCCCATGGCACACTTGAGCAACCGAAAGCTATAAAAGCTTGGGTCAGAGGCTAAAGGCTGATCGCAATACGAGTACTGCAGCGCGGGGGATCGCGTAGGACCGAGCGCACTGGAGCCTGTGCGGACCTGGTTAGCCGGTTAGCGGTTAGCCGGTCGCGACCTCATCTTCTCTCCCACGTTCACGTAAAAGAGCCCGGTCTTCCAGGCTCATCTTCCCACTGGGAAAGACGGCCACGTTTTAAAACGGTAACATTCGAACTTTGGCGAAACACAGACGGCCGTCTCTTTGGTTTACAGAATGGCTGAAGGACAACCGTCGTGGGCTGTGCTTTTTGTTTGACCTTGTCTAAAAGCAGGGCCACAAGATCAGACTGGATCATGGGAATTATCAGCAGGTGGAGCCCAGCCAGTCACATCCAGAGCCATTATAGTAGGGGTTGCCTCAGCAACCTTCAACCATGTACAGCAGCAATGCATCATGGGAAAATCTGCCTTAAAAGATTACACTTTACTATATTTATTTGAAAAGATTCCATGCATCACACACTGCATGTTTGGCACCATTTCTCCCTCTGGGGTACAGTTTGGAGTGGTTCTAAAATGATATTGGGAACATAGCTCTTTGTGAATGTTCTGAGCATGTTATTGGAGGAATCTCAGCCAATTGGCATCAGTACAAGCCACAGAACCCAAGGAACTCATTCTGTAATGACGCCATGTTGGGTCAGAAATCGGCAAACCCAGCATCTCCCCTCCTGACGGACACACTTCCTCCAGACAACATTCGCTCCGATGACATCCAACTCCCAGCCAAAGCAGATACACAAACATCAGACAAAAAAAATTAACAAAAAAATAAACCACTAAAATAAATCAATACAGACAACCAGACTGCAGAGCAGACGGCGGAAACACTAAAGTGTCTTTTCCTGGTAATTTCACCCGCGACACAAAGCGAACGGCATCGATCAATACCGCCAAGCAAAACCGCAAACAGCCACCGGAGAGGCAGTCATCACTGTACATACAGTTTGAGTGGACAGGAATTCTAGAAACTTCTGGTGCGTCAAGGCGAAGAGCGAACACAAAGGGGAGGCTGAAGTTCTCATGAATGGCAGAGCTCTGTCACTAGCGTATCTACCCTAGCGACGGACCGTTTTACTAATGGGATTTCTCCCAGCACTGCAGGTGCTTCCAACAGACAACAATGCACTGCGGCTGCGGCTGCCTTCCAGTCTCTGGACCAGATACCGGAGGAGGTATTCCATATTCACATCAAAAAGACCCACCGTACAAAACCCCAGGGGCGGGAGATGGCAGTTGGGCTCCCCCCCTTCCCAAGGGAACTCCCTGTTGCTGTATTTCGGGGATGAACCCATGCCTTCGGCTTACCGGAAGCCATTTTGTAGCCAGGCCATTCACTCCCTGGGGAAAACAGGTCAATGTTGAGAGAGTCATTGGACCCACACACAACTCTACGTCCCACAAGACAAAATCCAATAAGCCCCCTGACCAACCCCAGAATAAGTCCCAAGAGCCAAATTACATAAATCCCTGATCCACCGCAGAACAAGTAACACGAGCCAAATTCGAGAAGCCCCCGCCCCTCCCCCAACAAGTCCCGTGAGCTTTGCGGGTATGAAAGCAACATTAAACCACTCTTCTCTCCTGCGGCCTTTCAGTGTTGATTTGATCTTTTTTCTGTGGCCCGCCATGTCTGTTTTCAGAAGAGACAATGTTCCTTCCACACATCGAAATCACACAGCCTTCTGTGGGGGCCTTGATAACAGCAGAGTCTGGCTCCATAAAGTGCACACATGGTCATCTACACATGGTACGGTGGACATTGTGGTTTCATAAGACTGTTTGGACAAAAACTGCACTGCCACTGAACTGGAGAGTAACACAACGTTCATCATGGAGGCAACTATCATGGCTTGCAGGGTTGTGTACAAGCCACTCCAGAATCTTGAAAATCTCATTTTCAAGATTCTATCCTTTAGAATTACTGTACAGTACAGAGACACCACAAGAATCAGAACACTTTCAACACTCTCTGAGTCACCAAAACAAATGTGTTAAGAGAAAAGCACCTCAAATTCCTTCTGAGATATGTCTCTGACCCTTCACTGCAGGACGTGAATGAGATCACGAATTTCTGAGAACTTCAAAAAAATAAACCGGTATCGGTGAGAAAAAACAAAAACAAAAAAAAGAACACGATAAATCTCTCCTTCAATCCAATTTGTCTTTAAACAATGTTACAGAAACAAAATATCTCAAAAGTATTAGACATTACGATAAAACTCATAAGGAAGTGTTCACTAAACTGTGGACATGTGTAATTCCCTAATGTTTGCTACACAGTACAACTTTCAGTGTTGTGAAGGGGAGATTCATTCACAAAACTCCCCAAGAATAACACAAGTACCAACACGAGCCCTGGGTATCTCCTTATGCTTCTCTTATTTACAACCCCAAACCTCCCACATTCTGCATTATCATTAACCACCATTCATGTCTGTTTTTTCAGCACACAGCACAATCATTCCAGAATCTTCCATTTTAAAAAAATCAAGCCAAAAAAGATGAGTGGAAGCTAGGATCGATGAGGGGCGGCCATCTTTGAACGTGTAGTTTCTCTCAAAATATTTTTTAGTGTTTTTATAATTTTTTTAATATATCTATCTATTTTTTAACTTGTTTTTTTACACACAACGGACAAAAAGTGTTATCAGAACACTGGCAAAGGGATTGCCACCTCATACCCTTCAAGCTCTCCAATCATCTCCAGCTTGGCTCTACAAACACAGTGACGTACATATCCTACCATAGGAGGAAGAAATGACTGTTAGTCTTAGTTTTCTTTTTTCTTCTCTTATTTCTTTTAAATAGATTTTAATTCCACCTTTTTTAATTCCCTTCTTTATTAATTACTATCGTTTATTTTATTTTTTAATCATTGCTTTCTGTCGCCGCTCTGGTGGCGAAGTAAACTCACTGCAGATGGGAAGGAGGGGCGTTTTTTTTGGAGGTGGGGGGGGGGGTGCAGGTTACTGAATCTGGCAGGCAGTGGAGGAGGTGGCCTGGCAGCACATACAGGTGGGGTTGACGGATTTGGGGGGGATGAGGTCGAGGTCCTCGTCGTCCGGGATCTCGTCCAGGCGGTACCCGTCCTTCAGCAGCTGGATATTCAGGTCTTGGTTTATTTGCTACGGGACAGAAAGGACAAACGCCTGATTACACACAGGCCATAGTGTTTTTACTGTGGAGAGCAAAGCTTTGTCATCGCTTCACATGAGAGTGATCGACAGCACATTGTAGCTCCACAAAATGCTTCCCTCTAACATCGGTATTATAACCACTTCTGGATACTGATACTCATTTTCATACGTGAATCATTACAAGTACTTTTATTGTCAGTATTAGGACCTGTAGTAGTGGAAATAGTGAAATAGTAAGAATACTAATAGTTTGACCAGTAGTATGTTTGCAATTGGATGGTGATGACAAGGCTAATAAAAGCCTAAATTACATTAGTTGCGGATGGCGACACAGTGGCGAGCTAAGTGCTAAGTTAGCCATAGCGTATACTGCATATACATCAAAGGGGGATAGCAATGTCAACAGTGAATTAAATGGTAAGTGCCATTAGCTTTAGCGTCTATTTAGATCGATGGTGGATGGCGATGGTAGTGGTGAGTTGAACGGTAAGTGGCATTAGCGTTGCCGTATATTTAGATGAATGGCAGATGACGATGGCAGTGGAGAGTTGAACGGTAAGTGGCATTAGCCTTAGCGTATATTTAGATCAATGGCGGATGGATGGCGATGGCAGTGGCGGTAAGTGGCGTTAGCCGTAGGGTAGGGTTAGATGAATGACGGATGGATGGCGATGGCAGTGGTGAGTTGAACGGTAAGTGGCATTAGCCTTAGCGTATATTTAGATCAATGGCGGATGACGATGGCAGTGGCGGTAAGTGGAGTTAGCCGTAAGGTAGGGTTAGACGAATGGCGGATGGATGGCGATGGCAGTGGCGGTTTAGTGGCCTTAGCCGTAGGGTAGGGTTAGATGAATGGCGGATGATGATGACGATGGCAGTGGCGGTAAGTGGCGTTAGCCGTAGGGTAGGGTTAGATGAATGGCGGATGGATGGCGGTGGCAGTGGCGGTAAGTGGCGTTAGCCGTAGGGCGTAGGGTTAGATGAATGGCGGATGGATGGCGATGGCAGTGGCGGTAAGTGACGTTAGCCGTAGGGCGTAGGGTTAGATGAATGGCGGATGACGATGGCGATGGCAGTGGCGGTAAGTGGCGTTAGCCGTAGGGTAGGGTTAGATGAATGGTGGATGGATGGCGATGGCGGTGGCGGTAAGTGGTGTTAGCCGTAGGGCGTAGGGTTAGATGAATGGCGGATGGATGGCGATGGCGGTGGCGGTAAGTGGCGTTAGCCGTACGGCGTAGGGTTAGATGAATGGCGGATGGATGGCGATGGCGGTGGCGGTAAGTGGCGTTAGCCGTAGGGCGTAGGTACCTGGTCCCTCAGACATCTCACCTCGGCTGAGGAGTATCCTGACGAGGAATATCTGGACATGTCGAAGTCATCGTCACTGAAAGCGAAGGACAGGGAGAGTGAGACGCGCGAGGGCCTAGCCACCTCCCAACACCAGGGGGCGACGTGTCAAGAACACGACACTGAAACGGTAACTGTAACTGGGCACACAAAAAATTCCAGCAACAGACACTAGCACAGTTTTGAAACGACACCAGGCCTGCATCTCAGATGGTCCACTAGTTTCCAATATAGTGGATGAACTAGGGTGTCGGCTAATTTATAGCAAGCATCTACACCCTAGACCGTCTGCTATATAGAAAACAAGTGGGCCATTTGAGACACAGCCATAACAACACACTGTGTATATATTCCTTAAAAGAAAACATCAAAAATATTAAACTGTACATTTTTTTTTGGATGAAGTGAAAAATATACAACCGAATCTCTCGCTGCAAAGGTCACACAATCTCAACTCAAATATTATATTTATAGACAAAGATTAATACATGTTCTTGTGCTTTCTTCCCTGATAAAGGCATAAAGACTCCAATTCATTGGTTCTTTGATAACACATCTAATTTTGCAGCTAAACATGAGTGTGACCTCAATGTGAGTTTCTTGACTCCAGCAAATCATATCCCCCTTAATTGTTATAAGAGTTGCTGGAGAGACCCTCAAGACAAGCAGATGCAAAGTACATAATGTTGCTTATTTACAAACAATGCCAAATGTGCTACCAAATCTCTCTCTCTGTAAAGCTTTGGTAGGTAAATCCAGTCATGAGAAACGACCCTTTCATCCAGATTGATTTTTTTCCCCAAAGACCAGCAGTGACAAATTCAGCCAGGGTGCGGAAGGATTAAATGGATCTCTGCAGCAAGAGCCTCCTAGCGTTTTAGCGGGGAGCTGATCACACGCGGTTAATAAAAACGCACCAGAGGTGTATCGAACAGGACCGCGCGCGGTCAGTGCACAAACCCACACGTGCGTGCGTTTGAGAAACGTAAAGCAACCATAAGGTAAATATCTCTCTCTCCTTCCGCCCGACGGCCCGAGTGCGTGTCACTGAGAGCTGAGATGCAGCGGGATTAGCGGCAGCTTCAGGCACGGGGCGGGGGGGGGGGGGGGGGGGGTACGGTCAGCAGTGGGAGGGGCATCTGGGGGTACCTAGGGGGTGTCGGGGGGGGGGGGGGGGGGTCGGCAGTGGGAGGGGCATCTGGGGGTAGCTGGGGGGTGGGAGGGGCATCTGGGAGTAGCTGTGGGGTGGGAGGTGCGGGGTGGGGTCAGTAGTGGGAGGGGCAACTGGAGGGTAGCTGGGGGGGGGGGGGGTCGGCAGTGGGAGGGGCATCTGGGGGTAGATGGGGGGTGGTGAGGGTGGGGTGTTGGGATAAATCGGTCAACGCTGACTGCGTAATCCCCACATTAATCCCAGCCGCTAATCCACGCCCCCTTCCCCCCCCCTGCCCAGGAGAACCGGGAAGGATGAGAGGCGCCTTTTCAGACGTTATCACAGCACGCTACTGAGACCCGCTCTGAGCCAACCGCGACTTTCCCGCCCTTTTCCCCGTGATGTCATTCGTGTCACACCCACGTACGGACGGCAGCCACGCCAACCTCCCCTTTGCTCTGCAGACGAGCGGCAGCTCGCCCTCCTTGCTTGGCCACCAACTAATAAATCAGTCCTCCTGTGTGTATCCTCCATTTACGAGAAATTCGTTTTCAGGCAGTAGTTTAAAAACAAAACTGCTCAGGTAGGTAGGGTATAGGCTTGGGTTATAAATGGAAAATAAGATGCTAAAAAGGACACTTCTGAGTTTAAAGCAGGTTTAAAGGTCAATACAGTTCCGGCTTCTGTACAATCTGAAGAAGGTCATTCAAAAACCTGGGAGCCCTAAAGCTTAAAAGCACTGCAATTGCTTTTACGTTTTTTTAATTTTTGGGGGCCATTACACACAGAACAGAAAAGGCGGTGAAAACAGAAAAGAAAATGCAGATTAGAATTATATATTACATTACAGGCGTTCAGCACGCGCTCCTATCCAGAACGACTTACGCAACTTTAACATTTAGCATTTAAATTGCATCCATTTATACAGCTGGGTATATACCGAAGCAGTGCAGGTTAAGTACCTTGCTAGAGGGTACGATGGCAGTGTCCTATCCGGGAATCGATCCTGTGACCTTTAGGTTACAAGACCAACTCCTCAACCATTATACTACACTGCTGCCTTTTTACTAAGAGCAGACCAAAACACCTTTGGATTGAACAAAGGTCTGGATCAATATTCTTCATCAGCTTTGAATCACAATCAATTTCATTTGAGGAGTTTGCCCTGTTTCTTCAGTTTTGACAAGTTCAGCAAAACAGCAAAAACTTTCCAAACTGAGCTTGTGAAGGCAAAAACCTATTGCGTTTGAATTTATCTGTGAGTTAAAGTTAAGGAACAGTGAAATCAGGTCAATGTCCTTCCTCAAATCAAATCCCATGGAAATGAAATGGTGCGTTTAATTTTTTTTACACATTTCTGTTGGATGAACAAGCCTCAAAATCTCAATCGCCCTTTGAAAATTCTAGCCAATATGACTGATTGATTTTTAAGGACAAAGAGGACGGACTATGGACTGCTTGCCTAGAGATTCGCTTTGTAAACCATGTTCCCGATCGCAATAACTGTACAAAATAAAATAATTCACTAACAAAAATGAAAATTATGGAACCCAGATGAGTTTCTCTTTCAGGCTCACTGTTACGTCCCCAAATTAGAGTCCCACTTTTCCGAGCATGCAAAATAATTCCGTCAGCCTGCCACCAGATTTCAATAAATCTGATTTCTAACGCTTGGATCAAATGGTTAAAAGCCTAGATGGAGGCATCAGCCACAATTTAGAAACCACTTTCCCTTCAACTACTGCTTTTATAAAATTTTGACCAAAATACTTGGAAACAGTCATACAGACCTGGGTCCAGGTTCTGTCTGGAGGACCTACATTACATTTATCTGGCAGGCGCTTTTATCCAAAGCAACGTACATCAAGTGCATGCTGAAGTTCACTATAACAACTACAGAACACAGGTTCTGATAAGGTACAATACTCATTATGTAACAGTTGTTCATAGCCATGAACACATTGAGTCCAGTTCACACAGCGAGCGTAGACCTGTGTGTAAATTCATTATTCAGGGGGTTTGACTGAGTAAGAAACAGCAGGGTAAACCCATAAGGCGCACTACAAACCACAGTTTGAGGGTTTCAAACGGGTGCTGGTTACCTGTCTGTGTCCAGCGCTACCAGCGGCTTCTCGTCCGGGCTCTGGTCTAAGGAGGAGTAGCCCTTATTCGGGACGACCAACCTGGACCAGAGAAAGGATTAAAAACAGACAGAGGGTGAGGGACGGGGGAAAAGTCAGAGAGAGAGAGAGAGAGAGAGTGAGGGAAAGAGATAGAGGGACAGTGGCAGGGAGTGTAGGAGGGTAGCATAGCCCAGGCTAGCAGGGTATAGCCCAGGGTAGCAGAGTATAGCCCAGGGTAGCAGGGTATAGCCCAGGGTAGCAGAGTATAGCCCAGGGTAGCAGGGTATAGCAGAGGGTAGTAGGGTATAGCACAGGGTAGCACAGTATTGTTTATTGTTTATTTTGGATCCCCATTAGCTGTCACCGGAATGACTGCTAGTCTTCCTGGGGTGCACATAAAATATTAAAAAGGACATAACAACATGACAGACTTCAAGACAGTACTCATATTCTGTATAGCACTGGGTAGCAAAGTACTGCCCAGGGTTGCAGAGTATAGCCCAAGGTAGCGTAGCATAGCCCAGGGTAGCATAGCATAGCCCAAGGTAGCCTAGCATAGCCCAGTGTAGCATAGCATAGCCCAAGGTAGCATAGTATAGCCCAAGGTAGCATAGCATAACTCAGAGTAGCATAGCATAGCCCAGGGTAGCAAAGTACTGCCCAGGGTAGCAAAGTACTGCCCAGGGTAGCAGAGTATAGCCCAGGCTAGCAGAGTACAGCACCCTCCCGTGACGCTAACCGTACCGTGTTCTGGCCATGACGTTGTTCTTCTTGGGCTGCTGGTTCACCGGGCTGCCCACGGTCCCGTTCTTCACCGACCCCTTCCTGGCCAGCTCTCGCTGTTTCTCTGCCAATCACAGGACGCGACACCACGTTAGGCCCGCCCCCCCAATCCATAAAAGACCAATACAAAAGCAGGATAAGCACTAGAGGTGTGTCCATAACTTGCCACAACTACTTCATAGGCCATTATTTGTACATTATTTGGGCAAAGAAAGAAAGAGAGAAAGAAAGAAAGCAAAATAGAGAAAGAGAGAAGCAAGCTCATTTCACCATTGGGGGACAGAGGGGGACGGGGGGACGGGGGACAGTGGGGGGGGCGGGGGGGCAGAACTGACAGGAGACGTGACCCGGAAGTGAAGACAGGAAGGGGGAGGGGCCAGATCCGGTAGGTGCATAGGGTCTGATGATCTTTAGAAGATAAAAGGCGGAGCTCTCCCTGCAGCCGCCCAATAGGCCAGCAGCAAAGGTTATGAATGTGATGCGAGCCGACGTACAGTAGGTATCCAGATAAGGGAAACAAGCTGAGTCTGGGGAGGCTGTAGATCAGATAAGCAGCATCGTTTTGGATAAGCTCCAAAAGGCCAATGGCTAGATTACTCATAGAGACAGAGCAATCAATAACTTGCATAATATATTTTCTATTGGCAGTACACTGTGATCTGCAGAACGCATATTAACAAACACAAGTACACTGTTACATATTCATGCGCGTTCCCTCTTAGTCTATCTGGATATTGATGATGACTTTGAGAGTATAAATATCTGATACTTTATTTGCCTGAGGTTAACGGCAGGTCACAGGGCCCATCCTTTAGGCAATGCAAAGCAGTTTGGACTCAGTTCTGTTAATAACTGCACACCACAATTGAATTTGATTGCTTGAAATTGGTTTAAAAGAAAAGCCAGAATTTTTTTAATTGTCATTAGCTGGCTCAGTGAAGAAATAAAACTGAAATCGGTGGGCGGTGATAAATTTATCATTATCATCTTTTGAACAATAAATAATTAAACCGCTTATTTGTATGTGTGCTCTTGCACCCTGATGCTTGTCAATGAGAGAGAGAGAGAGAGAGAGAGAGAGAGAGACAGACAGACAGACAGACAGAAAGAGAGTACACAATCTCATCCCACCAGAATCCAGTTGTTCTTCTGCTGAAGATGTGTTGCCAGTGGAGAGGCACTTTACACATTTATAAAATATTAAAAATATATATTAATATATTATGAATGCGATATGAAATACATTACTGCCATCAAATATTAGTGAGATATCCTGTATATCTGGACATATCAAAGCTATGTTGGGCAGTTAAAACGGTTTAAAACGGTTTACCGAAATAAGACGTGTGTAATAAAGACAGCGTTCAGCATCTCAGGCAAGCCGTTTGGGTTCCATAACACTCCTACCAAATGAACCGAGTTAAATGTATAAAATAAATTCTGAGAAATTACACTGAGTAAACTTTCACGGACCAGTGGCTTTTCTGTGCTTCCTGCATTACCAATAACCCAAAAGTACGTTTTTATTTATTTATTTATTTTATATTAACTTTTAAAAATTAACTTTGTTTGTTTACTAAAAAGTCAAATGGAATATTAGAATACCCTAATAAATTAGTTAAGTAAGTGAAGGTGAATACTGGCCCACGGAACATTCTGGCGCAATCACTCAGAAGTTTACACAGAGTCAAAGTGCACAGGCAGTGGAGAGACACCAGCGGCCATCAGCGTATTATTTCTGGCATGTCGCAGTGAGTATTATTCTCAGCTTAAAACAGCACACTGCCCAGACACACAGAAAAACAACGATTCGCTTCTGAAGACAGGCTGGTCAGTGGATCCAAGTTGTGTGAGTCGCTCTGGATAACAGCGTCTGCTAAACACCTCTAATGTAATGGATCCAAGTTTTTAAAGGGTTTGTTTATCCGTGTACACTGCCGCCCTTGTAACCTCAGTTCCAATATCCACAGCCATGTAATTACCATCATACGGCACGCAGCATATATTTTTTTTACACTTTCTGGATGCTTCTATGATCCCACGCAGTTGGAGTTTCCTTCCTACTTATAAAGGCTAGAAAACGAACACACCACACTGACAAAAAGAGGCAAAGGAAGTGAGTTTGCATGCTAAGCCATGCTAGCAGAAAGGCACTGCGTTCTCTACACCGTCAGTGCAGACGGGCGCTCTTAAAGACCCGATTCAGCAAAGCGTCTCCAGCTTGCCTCCCGGGTATTGTTGCCGTGGCAGCCGCGTCGAGCTATGTTAAATTCCTTATGGAATCGGAGGATTCCCGGGGCATGCGCACGGCTGACCGGGCAGACGTCCCGGGACGGACCCGGAGTGACCTCAGCGAGGGGGGCAACTGCACCGTGTTGAGTACCGGGCCAAATCTGACCTCGCACCCCCGCTGGGGGGAGGGAGAAAACCACGGGACAGAGGGGGGGCGGTGGCCTGAGAGGTAACACGGACTGGGACAGGGGACAGATGGCAGATTACAGTGACATTGCTGACACTTATGTTCTAAGTCATTATAATACTTTATCGTGCATAGCAAAATCTTTTTACGGACATTACAAGCAATTATGTGTGTTTATAAAGCATTCATAAAGAGTGATACTCCTGCTACTACCACCACTAATAATAACAACAACAGAAATAATAATAATTCACCGATTTTCATCTGAAGAGGGGATGGCTTGTAGTTCATGGCCACGGACTCCCCCTCCCTGGTGTCCGAGTCTCCCTCTGAAGTAGACGATGCCGCCGGGTCCTAGAGGGACAAGAGACGCACACACACACACACACACACACGCACACACACACACACACATGCACACACACACACACACACACACACACACACACGCACACACACACACACACGCACACACACACACGCACACACACACACACACACACACACATGCACACACACACACACACACACACACACACATGCACACACACACACACACAAAGACTGGTTATTCCAAGCAGTGGAGCTGTGAACTAAGAGAGGCTTGTGACAGACAGAGCTATGATGGCTCATCTGCTCCAGCATGTGTCATTTCCGTGGGTAAATGTATGAGTGTATCTGCAGCAGATTCAACTTCTCTGTGTTACAGCCATTCCAGACAATAATGGGAGTGGCACCCCACGCACAACACACAATAATCACATACTAATCTCACACTAATCACACAATAATCTCACACTAATCAAACAATCACACAATAATCACACAATAATCACACTCTAATCTCACACTAATCACATAATAATCACGAAATAATCCCACACTAATCATACAATAATCACACACTAATCACAAAATAATAATACACTAATCAAATAATCACACACTAATTATACAATAATCACGCAATAATCATACACTACGCAGTAATCACACAATAATCATCTCTCTCATTCTCCCCATCTCTCTCACTCTCTCAGGGCCTGTCTCCCTCCCCCCCTCTCTCTCTGTCTCTCTCTCTCACTCCCTCTCTCTTGCTCTCTCTCTCTCACTTTCTCAGGGCCTGTCTCCCTCCCCCCCTCTCTCTCTCTCACTCCCTCTCTCTCTCTCTCTCTCTAGCATGCGGTCGTTTCTGAAGCCAGCTGTTCAGCTCAAACTGTGGCAGAAAGCACCCGAGTCAGCACTAAACAGCTCTAAACTCTCAGAGACCGTCCACTTTAATATCTCTCATATCAGCTGGAGCACAAGCACATTTTCACTGTGAACTGCATCGCAGCTGAGGACATTCGGGAGTGAACAGATAAGAACTGCAGGAAGAATGTGTGGTCAATGGCATTTTCAATAATAATATTTCACATAATGCATTAGAAAGGCAGCAAACACGCAATTTTTTATAGGATTTATTAAAATTCCACCCCAAGGGACCCGGAGAACCAGGCCACGCCACGCTCACTGGCTGCTCAGACGATTCGTTTCACTTCCATTAAATGAGCTCCAAAAAATATTCCCCAAATGTATTTTAACAAAATCATCATCATAATACTGTCTCTCCCTCGCCTCAGGGCCTCTGTGAGTCACTAGGACTTCTCCACAGTTAATGGCTGCATTTGTGTTTGTGCTCTTATGCTATTTAGGCATGTACCGACCCTTCTATATATATAGAACACACCCACGGTATATATTTAAACAGCCGTAAAAGACTGTATCCCTGAGACAGCAGCAATGGCTTTCTGGCTTTCTAACACGACCAGGTTGTCAGCCATTTTGAACACTGGCACAATAAAAATAAGGTTGAAGTGACCCAGTGAATTTTTATCTGCTGGAACTGTGTTTCATCTCCGGCACAAATTGATTTGTTAACGACTTTTAGGTGGTGCATAAATGTTCTCGTTGGTCAGGGAATGCAGTTAGCCAGGTCTGGTGCTAAAGTGGCAGGTGAATTCTCCTACACTGTAATTTGCTCCGGATAAGACAGTCTGGGTAAATTAATGTAATGGGAGGTAACATAAATCCGTTAAGCGGGATACATTGTTAGCCAACGGACATGTATTCTGGAGCGACAAGACATAAGTGGCTTGTGCTGGATTTCATAACACTGGTTACTACCCGTTATTGCCATTTACCACTGGCTAACGCCAATTATAGTTTGATCTAATAACTTGAGTGGCAATACCCACATAATCCAGTGAGTTAAAAACATGAAACGCAACTGAAATAAAATTCTGGATTCCATTTTTTTTGTAGGCACCCATTATGTGAGCAAGAAAGGGCCAGTTATGTAAGCCTAGTACTGCCGCGTTGCTCATTGGCACTGCAGTCGGAACGCATGCCCGGTCACGTTTGCTGTGTCAGCGTACAGGGAGTGGTGCCCCCCCCCCCCCACATCCACATCCCCCTCCCCCCCCCGTTTCTCCTTTACCGCCATCGTCCGTGCCCTACATGGCACGCTGCCAGAATTGTACGTGTTTGGGTCGTTTTTGGCGAGCGGATCTCGCGGGAGAAGCGAACAGTGGGGGTCCTGTTTCGGGGGCCTCCCAATGAGCCCTGGGACCGGCCCGTGAGGGGAACAGGCCCGGACCCCCGCTCCGCAAAAAACAGAGGCCTCCTTATCCCCAGCCACAAGCCTCCTGTTGTTCCAAACGAGCCGGGATGGGGGGTGGATGGGCGTCGGCCGTGTTTACTGTGGCACATCGAAAGCATAACACCCCCCCCCTCATGGCAGCGCTATACACCTGCCCTCAAGCTGGTACAACAGCTGCCCCCCCCTCCCCCAGACCCCGCCCACCCCCAGTGACAGATTAGCCAGGCAGCCCTGCCTGCATTCATTTACCACAGCAATCCATTTGGCGTTTAATGCACTTGTTAGAAATATCATGCTCAGGGACACATTATCTCTGCTCCACACGCAGTTACCCTTACTGTGATTAATTAGCCAGTGCCAAAGCTTCGCCGTGCACTTGTGCTGCAGCTTTTCAAACTTTTTACTGTTTTATTCCGCCTTTCCCCGCCTCTCTCACTTTGGGGCTCACAGTCAAGCTCACAGCAGACCTGGGAGAAATCTGTGGCTGAAATGTTCTCAGTGCTGGATAAATTATGGAAATACTGCAGCAAACTGCCACGCGATACTGAGCAAATCACACAGCCGTAAAAAACAGCTACTTTTGCTTTGGAAATCTTACACACTGTCAGACAATGTACTGAGGGGTTAAAGTGTTCCAAATAATGGAGCTGGTTGGTGGCTGATCATGTTAAGACTGCTTCAGTGTGTGGATGGGCCTCAGAGTGTGTGGATGGGCCTCACAGTGTGTGGATATGCTTCATATTGTGTGGATGGGCACATGGAAGTGCTGTGAGCCTGACTTGCAGACTGCAGTGTAATACACAGCTGACATCACATGCTCAAAGGACAGCATCAATGAGCACTAAGCCGGGCCTTCTTGTGATCTCACACCTTAAAGGGTTAATGGGGAAAAGCATTAACCCTCTAAGGTGTGAGGTCACAAATATGTGATTAGAATGTTCTTAACTGAACATTCTAATGCTGATGTAACAATCACTACCGGTAACCGAAAGCAACAGAGTTCTAGAACACTGACTTACTTTTAAAAAAACCGACATTTCAAAGGGTTAAATGCATTTCTTATAATCAGAACTGGTGCGTAGGCCTGCCTCGCTGATGCAGCGTCATCTGCACAGGGGCTTGGGGAACTGGGCTTGTAGCTACAGAGGTTGCCAGTTCAAATCCCAGCTGGGAGGGTACTGCAGTACCCTTGAGCAACTTAACCTAAAATATCCAGCTGTATAAATAGACTGCATGTAAAGGCATATAATCTGTGTACGGTGCTCTGAGAAGCTGCAGTTCTGGTGGAGTATGCTTCACATGCAGTTCTGTAGGCCTCCCACAGCGAGGGACAATCCTGCCAAATAACCCAGCTCCCCCTCCACCCCCCCACCCCCCCGCATCCCTGAGCAACGCCAGGGCCAATCGCAGGCCGCCCTGCAGGGAGCCCGTAAGGATCCACGCCGCGCTGTGGGGTGTGTGAATCTGCCCAAACCTGGCGCTACAGCTGGATAAAGCCACAGGGTGCACCCGTGCAGCACTGCGGCTGTAAAAGCAGGGACGAGCTCGAACTCAAATTCCCCCCGCGTTCATTACAACATGAAAGCCAGCCGTACCATCGCAAAAAAAGCCTCACAAATATTTATTTCACTTCAAGCCGTTGTTGGGACTGGTTCTCGGGAGACCGCAGCACACGATGATTAAAAAAAAGATTTAATTTTGTGAAGGAGATCCGTGATCCGTGATTCGTTTATGTTATGAGTCGTGAATCACCTGAACAGAGAGCGTTCCAGATTTCAGGGGTGCCACAGAGAGTGCGCTAGGACTTGGGTCTCTTTGGGATTGAGGGGGGGGGGGGGTGGGATGTTCCCTTCATTCTCCACAAAGCTTCAAAGATAGAGAGAGGAATCAACATACCCCCCAGGAAGGGACAAGCAGGCTACCGGGGACCAGCTTCTTCTTCACCAGAAGAGCACAAACACAGAATCGCTACTCCAAATAAACGCCGTTTGCGAGAAATGCTAATTTTTTTTTACATCAGCTGTAAAGGCGCTGGTGGCATCTTCTTCCTGCACCCTAACAGAACGGAGAAGGAAAACAAGGCAACAGGCAATATGCGCCCCGTTATATTTTCTTGACATTTCACCGTAATCCCTATGAGTACACTATGAATTATTGAACGGCCTTTGTCATTTTTTTTTTTTCCCCCCTCCTCCAGATGCTGGCAGGGAGAGTCATTTTATATATATATGTATATATATATATATATAAATATATATGTAAGATAATCAGCCCTTCTCGAAAATGGATTTCCAATTAATCAAAGAGCGTTTGCTTTTCCTGCTGCGGGGTCTTTGAACGATGTCATCGTGCTCCTCTGAGTCACATGGTGTGGCTTCCTGCTGTATTAAAAGGCCTTTCTGTGCTGGCGCTGGAAATACTTTCACTCAGGATTGGCCATTAGTGCAAACCGAAGTGTTCAACTGTTTACTGGTCCAAAAAATAAAAGGTTGTTCCCAAATCCCACAAAAAATTGTGTCTCATTGCCCAGAATTCACTGCAGGTTAGCAGGTTCCTGTGACAAACGTGTGAGAGTATGGAGATGCAGGCCAGCACATGAATGACTTCCACAGAATGCAAAACAATACCACAATCAACCAATCGGAGCGCGGTTAGCTCCCTTAGCTGAGTCACAGGAAAGATGAAAAGACAGGTTAGGTCCTCAGACCTCTTTCCTGAGTCCACTTTAGCTTCGTCGTTTTTATTTCTTCTCTTCTTTTTCACACTCATTTCTTCTTATTGATCCGCATTCCAGCCTTGGCCTTTTATTTTTTCTATTCTTGGCTTTTTCCAGTGATTAAAAAAAAAAGAAAGAAATTTGACCACACCGGTATCCAGGCTGAAAAAAACACTTTCAACATTAGCCAAAGACAGAGAGAGATGCTATTGTTGTTCATAAGGCTATAGGCTTCATATTGTACACAGCTGGTTTTCTCACTCACTCACTCACTCACTCACTCACTCACTCACTCACTCACTCACTCACTCACTCACTCACTCACTCACTCACTCACTCACTCACTCACTCACTCACTCACCTCACTCACCTCACTCACTCACCTCACTCACTCACTCACTCACTCACTCACTCACTCACTCACTCACTCACTCACTCACTCACTCACTCACTCACTCACTCTCACACACACACCCCTCACTTCATGCCAAACAAAAAAACATTTCCAATTGGAAGGTCTTCATCAGGTGTACATAATTATTACCCACAATGCCCTTAAATAGTTACACACTGACTGATGGTGTCACCTCTCCGCTGTGAGCTGAGCACATTTCTGTGTGAGACTTTGATTGTACACGCCTTTTTCTCCCACAGCAGACACGGGGACGGATGTGTGTGTCACTGTCGGCACGACTCATTCTGCTGTTCACCACATAACAGAGGCTCGCTCAATATCAGTCTAACGGCAGCACCCCCCTCCCCCCCCCCCCACTCCCCTGCTTCTGTCCCTCAGCAATAACTCCTCTAAGCTCGGGGAGGTGTGCTGAATTTTGAGGAGGGGAGGACAAGACGTGCCCGTTGGAATCGTCTCACTCTGTGTCCCAGAGCCGATTCTCCGTCATGCCCCCTGCTCAGAGGGGGGGGGGGGGGGTGGGGGGGTTGCGGGGGGGAGAGGGTTTTGGAAAATTCCTTTGCTGCTCCCAAGCTACGGCCCAAAGAAGGACTTGTGGTGGATCACAAAGATGACAAAAAAGAGAAAAAAAATATAATAATAACTTGCTGTATGTACCTCATTTTCCATTCATGGGTTTTACAAACCCGTTAACAAACCTTACAATCACAGGGAGGAGATCAAAAGGTAATTCATGCATAAATTAGAAAAATAAATGAGTCCTTGGGCGAAGAATAAAATTCTAAACATGCATTAATTAGGCAAAGAGGTTAAAGAAAAGTAAAAAACCAACAGAGAAAAGGGCTCAAGGGTCCATTTTAGTGCTTCAGCATGTTTAACAGCCTTAGGAATGAACGCAGATTCCTCAAGGAAACAGGTTAGTCACAAATTCCGTGCGTAGCAGGTGAGCTGAATCACCGAGGATGGTGTCGGTCTTATGCCAGATTTCTTTCCTTCATCTGAGGGGGAGAGGGGTTCTAGCACAGGATTAAAATCATTTTAATCCCACATTAGACCGTGTCTGTCAGGCTCAGTCAAGATAAACACGGGCCCGGTTAAAGGAAATGCACTCCCACTCGTTTTGGTGGGTCGTGAGCTCATGACCTTCCGGTGGAAGCACCGCGCCGAAACGGACCAGAATCAGGCGGAGCTTCCGCGTGAAACAGGCCGCGTGATCGGAGGCTACGCCGCGAGTCACATGACTCATTCAGTTTCATTCAGTCATCGCGCAGAGGCGAGCACGCCAAGCGCAGAAGCGACGGGTGAGTCCAGGTGATTCACAGGTGAATCCAAAAAGCTTTCGGGCGCATCAGCTGTCAGATGTTCCCCAGCTTCTGAATGGCTGAGGGGGAACGGGGGACGGCGGACAATAGATTGGCAATTAAGAAAAAATAAAGGGCACTACTCCGGATGCTAATTTTCAATTTAATTTGCTCTCGTTTGTCCCATCGCTCTCACAAGAGTTTTTACAACCAGCCATTCACTGAACATTTTACAAGGCAGCTTGAGTCACACTTATCCTTTTGTTAGGAAAAGCCCATTTAAATTCCCCCTTACAGGATGTGGAAGAACCTCTAACATACTGTTGTATGTTCCACATACCTTATAGTATATTATACAATAAAAAGATAGAATAATATGAGGATCTACCATGTATCATCTCCAGTGTGTTCCCCCGCACATGAAGACAGATACGGAGATAACAGAAAGTAGGAACTGCAGGTTTCACATTCCAAAACTCCATTTCCCACATATACCCCTAATCCACAACAAAGCTCACGGCCAAGATTCCATTTGTGAACGTTCTGCTATAGATAACCAGTGATGACATGCATTACTGCACATGAGCAGTGGGCAGCAGTAGGCCTGCTGTTCCGATGGAGAGATGAATCCTTATCGTGGGGAACCTTTACAACGGCCACTTTGTTGTTCGCGCTAAAAAAAAAAAAAAATAAATAAAAAACAGATTGCCTACACAAGACAAAGTTAAATAAAATCTGGAGGCCTCCTGTGGAAGGTTCACAGAAACACCCTCTCCATTAATGTTCCCAACACTGTCAAACTTGACTGAATATATGTTTAAACGTGGGGGTTTTAATATTGGAATAATAATAAAAATATGAATATTCAAATAAGAACAGTTAGGTTTCGGTCACAGTTCTGTGTGAGCAAACCCTCTCTAGCGCACACACACACACGCACGCACGCACACACGCACACACACGCACACACACGAGCCCTAATCTCCGTAATCTGGGATCTGACACGGAGAGGAGAACTGATCCTCGATGTTTAACGCGATAGCAACGCGAAATGTTTTCATCCGGTCCTGTCACTCGCCTTTTCATTGGCGCGCGTATGATTTTTTTTCCGCGTGAGAACGCAGTCGGTCCGCTCGCAAAGTCGGAGCGGGATAAACGGCGGCCGCGTGTCAACCTGAGGCACGATTTTTATCCCTTATGCATTAACCCCACCCCACAAACATGTTTTTATTTCTCAATCGGCTCAAACAATGTGACGTAGAGGCGATGCGTCAATAAAGTTGCATCGTGATGCAACTTACACATACACACACGCACACACACAGTGATGTGAAAAAGAAACTGTACCTGTATCTTTCAATTCAATGGTTTTACATATTAGGACATAACATGCCTAATAAATCAGCTGAAATAAATAATGACAAATTAAAAGTAGTTATGAGTTATTTTTCACAAGGGGTTAGTTTCATGTACTGTTAGGATCAGGTGAGGGCTAGATGAGGCTAAGTTATGTCCCAACATATTTACGTATTCACACATGTCCAACACATAACATGTGACTGGAACACAAGATGAAATGAAAATGAAGGAAAAAGCCGTGCGCTAATGTTTCAGGCTTTGAAGTGATGCAGGAGTTTGAAATATCACCCCCCCCCCCATTCCCCCCCCCCCCCCCTCCCAGGCCCCCCATCAGTGAAAGCGCTACACCCACTGAGATCTCATTCCTAAATTCCCAAGCGAAAGTGATCCCCTCCTGGAGGTAGACCATGTTCCACAGAATCATAACATCATCGATAATTAAATGGGCTTCATAATGTTCTGAATATTAACCGAGAAAGGGTGTCAGAGAAATGAATGATCCCATTTCCCGAAGACAGGGAGAGCAATTATTTACCTCTGACAGAGAACACAAACGAGGCTGTTGTAGTTTTTGTAAGCCTGAGGAATATGGGGGGTGGGGGGGAGGGGGGGGGGGTTGGGTGTGTTAAAAGTTGGTATTCCGTTTGTGAGATGAAAGCAATCAGGAACACACACACACAGACGCAGACGCAGACACACTCTCTCTCTCACACACACACACACACACACACACACACACACACTGCTGAGCTCTTCCAGTGAATTCCGCAGAGCCTGCAGGAGCTCTCCTGGCCGGCCGGCTGGCTGACCTCTTCCCGAATTGCAGAGTTTGGGCCCCCGCCAAGCTGGCATGCAGCCCTGTACCCCTGGCTGTCACCACCCGACCTCCCCCCCCCCCCCCCCCGGTTCATCTTAAGACCAGGAACAAACCGGGACAGGGGGAGGGTGGGAAGGGTCACAGAAGGCTTGTGGGACAGCCAGCTTCCAAGATGACAGCACTTCCTATTGGCTGAGATACCAGGCTGCTTCGCTTCATACACCCCGAAACATCCCCCGCTACCCCCACCCATCCCCCTTGCTGTTACTGTGCTTACAAATCAAAAATGAATAGAATATTCAAAAAAACCTACAGGCTTGCCGCATTACCTGCATGATATTGAGGTGAATTTATACAGAACCAAGGGGAAGCATAGATTTCGAGATCTAAAAATATAAATGCGTATTTCATGAGTAGGGATACCGGTGCAATCTCAGCCACGTAACCAAAAAAAAAATGATTTCAACTTGCATTACCGTCTACATCCCCATGGGGTCACTGTGGGCACTGGATTATTGCACCTGAGTAATTATACAATTAGTGACCAATTAGTGACCCTCATAAAAGCAATTAACTGACATAATGCACCAGGTGAGAGGACGGAACGTGACAGAGATAGAGCACACAAAGTGTCTGAGTGACCAGGTGTGACAGGGGGCATCCCTCCTGGTACTCCGCACCTCGATGGAGCCCGTTTATTTCGCACAGTTTACCGCCAAGCCGTCCATTTTCCTCTGTCACCAGGAAAACAAAAACCAAAAAAAAAACAGCACTGAGCAGCGGACGGAAGTCATGCGAGATTCGACAGGCGCGTTGTCTGAGTGCAAACATGCCGCCTGAAAAAGTTGAAAATTTACTCTGTTTTACCGATTTTTTTTAAACAAGCATGTAAGAAACGACGGAGGAATTCCCTGAAAAAGGAACTTCGGCTGAACGAGGCGTCGCAGGCCGACAGGCCCGAAATCAAGATGGCCGAAAACCAAGATGGCGAAAATCAGAAGAGTCGGAAGGGCACACACAGCGCTGGCGTGCACTCTCACTCATCCCGCAGGCCCACATCCGCCTTATTTATTAAGTTATTCCATGCGGCCGGCATCGTGTAGCTTGATGCCGTGAATTACAGCTCGGTAACGCACCGCTTCGAATAATGCCCCCGGAACCTCCGGGCTGATTTCATCAACGAAACTGCATTTGTCTCGGGAGAACGCCAGGTACACGGGGAAAGAACACAATGAAACCCGCAAAGACTCGATGGCGAACGCTGTTCACTGAACCTGCAAGGCTCAATCGCGAACGGTATATCGGGCTAGCGAGTTCCAACAAATGTGGGCACATTTGTGGGAGTACTCAAAAACGATTTTCCCAAGCGTTGTCCAAGCAGGAAAGTGTCACTCCACAGTTACAGCAAGGTTCAGGCTTTACCCTGAAACTTGACACGCTGCCAGATTCCAGGATTTGACTACTGCCTCAGCAATATTGCACCGGGAATGGGAGTTCTGAGATGGATGGATGATGAATAAATGGATGGATGATAAATAGATGGCTGGATAGATAGATGGATGAATAGATAGATGGATGGATGGATAGATGATAGATAGACAGATGGATGGATGGATGGATGGATGATAGATAGATAGTCAAAAGGATACTTGTCCTTTCCGACTAAATCCACTGACGCAGGGAGATGCTTCTCGTCCTATGGACACGATAACACTGAGCACCACCAAGGACTGACTGAGAACAACGGACCAAGATCACATCTAATCAGAAAATCTGAACACATTTCTCTTTCGGCTGAGTTCATCTCTTTTAGCCTTTCATTTTTCATAAGCCTGAACCGCCGCAAACCACTTCAGTTCTACGATTCGTCTCGTCGAACCCGTTCTGTGCAGGCAACATAATTGCGATTTTTTATGTCTACTTCCCGCTGCTAAGGAAAGGAAGAACCCTGCAGCCCGACGCTATAAAAACGTCCGCGTCTCTGCGCGCTGACAGCAGAATGCGGCAGGGCGGGAACGCCGCTGTCAATCACCGTCTGTGCTTAATTAGCGGCAAACGATGAAGATTACTGGGGGGGGGAGGGGGGTGGGGGGACGTGACAGACAGCGAGGCTCCGTCCACCTCGGCCCCCGAGGGACGACTGAAAGCAGCCCTGGATAAACCCGGTGTCCTCATTCATGAGCAAAATGACGTCTGACGTCCGCCAGCTCGGCTGAATAAAAGGACTGTAGGACTGCGGGATTGTGGGTGAAGAATTCCATTACCCAGCAGACAGCCACGGTTCCACCGCGTGAACATCGCCTGTTCTCCTGACACACCGTGTATATGCACAGGCCTACATCTCTCTTTCTCTTCCCCCTCTCTCTCACTCACACACACTCTCACATACACACTCACACTCTCACACTCACACACACACACACACACTCACACACACACACACTCACACACACACTCTCACACACAATATTACAGGCCTACATCTCTCTCTTTCTCTTCCCCCTCTCTCTCACTCACACACACTCTCACATACACACTCACACTCTCACACTCACACACACACACACACACTCACACACACACACACTCACACACACACTCTCACACACAATATTACAGGCCTACATCTCTCTCTTTCTCTTCCCCCTCTCTCTCACTCACACTCTCACACTCTCACACTCACAGAAGCTCCTCATGCACGCCTCTCCAAAGAAGAACAAAGACAACGTGTGTACGCTCTGTAGTGCGGACACAAACACACACAGGTATGCATACACGGACGTCTGTGCCCAGACACACACACACACACACACGCACACAGCCTCTCACACATACGCACACACACACACAGTCTCACACACACACACGCACACAGCCTCTCACACATACGCACACACACACACACACACGCACACGCACTCACAGCCTCACACACACACAGGCGTGCACACACACAGGCAAGTAAGAGCACACACACACGCACACACGCACACACACACACAGAGGCAGGCACACAGGCATGTAAGAGCACACGTACGCACGCACACACACACACACGCACACACACACAGTCTCACACACACACACGCACACACACGCACACACACACGCACACGCACACGCACACACACACGAACACACACGCACACACACACACGCACACACGCGCACACGCACACACACACACGCACACACGCACACACACACACTTTTAGCAGGGCTTTATTAAACAAGGGCACGTCGCCCTCACACCGTTGCCAAGCACGCTCGTGTTCCGCCTGTCAAAGCCGCAGCCAATCACATCAATCACATCAACGGGCAGGGCGATTCGCTCAGATCGGCAATACACGGCTTAACTTGACTTGCCTGCTTGCATTTCATTTCCAGGTTCAATATTACAGGGAAACTGTACAAAAAAAAATAAACGGAGGAAAGAAGTTTCTCAGAATCAAAAAGTTCCCCTGAACCTTCATCTGTATGCGGACTGCGCACCCACACCTGCAGCCAAGACAAACCCCTGTTCGTAACGGGATAAGGGTGGGGTGTGGACAGAGGGGTCTTAAGCCTGATTTATACTTTGTCGCATGACCCTTTCGACAAGTGTCGTGCGACAAAAAATGAGAAAGTGTCGCACTATGTGTTGCATTTATACTTCGGCAAAGGGCTGGGAAAGAGGGTTCTGTTGTCTCTATGGTAACAAGACGCCAAACTGCTGATGTTTACGTCTGTGAAAACACTGCGGCGCCCGGTGACATTACAGAAAAATAGGGGAAGAATGAATTTAATATCTACTTTTGTTTTTAAAAATGAAGCAATCAGAAAAAAAGAAAGTTGTCTGGCGTTCCGTTTGGCTGTCCAATCAACACCGTGCGACAAAGCATCGAATTCTGCGACATAACAAAAATCTAGAGGTGTGCGACACTGAAAAAAAGTGTAGTGCGACACTTTTTCCCATTGAAAATACGTCATTTTTGTCACGCAACACGAAAAGGGTCATGCGACAAAGTATAGGCTAAATAAGGCTTTACCCTTTGCTGACGTTTAGGCATTTAGCCAAGGCCCCAGTCCAGAGTGCGTTATACAGCTTCCATGTTTACATAGTGTCCATTTGTACAGCGAGATACTGAACATAGCGTAGCAGTTCAGGTTATGGACTTTGCGCAACAGTACAACTGCAGTGCCCTTCCCGGGATTCAAACCC
The DNA here is from genome assembly GCF_013347855.1 of Anguilla anguilla. Taxonomy (NCBI): domain Eukaryota; kingdom Metazoa; phylum Chordata; class Actinopteri; order Anguilliformes; family Anguillidae; genus Anguilla; species Anguilla anguilla. The sequence continues at coordinate 3,553,953 of NC_049214.1, read as the reverse complement.
GCAACTCTGCATTACGAGCCCAGTTCCCTAACCATTGATACAACACCGCTGACATACTTCACTACACTCTCTCAGTACTCTGACTAAGGTGCTTTATGAATATGGGACCCAGATCTACAGTAGTATCAGTTTAGCCTTTGTATAAGGTTCGGGTATGGAATAGGGGAGACCTGCTCGAGATCAGCTCTCCTACTCAGATGCTTTATGAATACAGATCTACAGTAGTATCAGTTTAGCCTTTGGATAAGGTTTGGGTATGGAATAGGGGAGACCTGCTCGAGATCAGCTCTCCTACTCAGATGCTTTATGAATACAGATCTACAGTAGTATCAGTTTAGCCTCTGGATAAGGTTCGGGTATGGAATAGGGGAGACCTGCTTGAGATCAGCTCCTACTCAGATGCTTTATGAATACAGATCTACAGTAGTATCAGTTTAGCCTTTGGATAAGGTTCGGGTATGGAATAGGGGAGACCTGCTCGAGATCAGCTCTCCTACTCAGATGCTTTATGAATACAGATCTACAGTAGTATCAGTTTAGCCTTTGGATAAGGTTTGGGTATGGAATAGGGGAGACCTGCTCGAGATCAGCTCTCCTACTCAGATGCTTTATGAATACAGATCTACAGTAGTATCAGTTTAGCCTTTGGATAAGGTTTGGGTATGGAATAGGGGAGACCTGCTATGAGATCAGCTCTCCTACTCGGATGCTTTATTAATACAGGCCCAGGAACTGACTGAAGAGGACAGGAGGTTTTATTGTCCCCCGCCTTTGTGCTGGTAACCTTGACAGATGTCCAGAGTTAACCTCGTTAATACAGACGCTCACCTCTTTCTTTTACCTCACCATCGTTCACGTCTTTTTTTTCCCCAGAAGGTTCTATAGCCTGACAGCCAGCTTCTGGAAATGAATCTCAGGCTTACTATGTTTTTTTTTTCTTTTCTTTTAACAGCGGCCAGGATGCTGACATGGCAAAAAAAAGCAGCCCAGGGATTGTAGGGATTATGTATCACCTGACCTGCGTAAAACCCCGACCCACTTTACCCAGGGCCAAAGTTAGGCTGTCACGATCGATAAGGCGACGAACGGCCCAACGGAGAAGACACAAACGGAAGGCCGATAAATAAACTACAAATACCATCAGACACTTCACCTGTAATATTTCACAGAGCAGTCTACTTCACTGCAGTACATCCAGCCTCAAGACTGCACCTCTTGCTAATGAATTCTTTTTCTAATTTCACTGGTCCGTGTTGAGATCACGTTCATTAGGTTTTCTTATCATTCTCCACCGACTAAACCTTTTTAGAAATCAGAGGAGAATCTGGAAGTTATTTCAGATATTACATAATTTTTTTCTTTAAAAAAGGCTGCAATACAAGTCCAGGCGTAACCATGCACATTCTGTCCAATTATATTCCCTTTCATCTGATCTAAATTTCAGTTCAATTTGACACACCTCACACAAAAAAAAGATTACTTTTAATGGACCCTAGAATTCATTATCCAAGCCTCAGTTACCTTTTCCTGTTCTTATTTAGATTAAATTCAATTGAATCCGAACCGCCAGATTAAACCGTTTCCTGATCCTTTTTTTGGTACTGACACAGACTTTGGATATTTAAGTCGCCCGTATTTTCCACCCACGGAACTGTAAGTAATGTGCTGAACATTTTTATTCAAATGAAATCAATTTCTGTGCGTTTGAGGAGCAGGTGCCAGGCCTTGATTTTTTCCTTGCTCTCTCTCTCTCTCTCTGCACAAAAAAAGCTGAACTCATTTCAATAACAAAGCTCCTTTGCTTTGTGAATGACGGAACAGCTGTCCCTCTGAAATTCAGGTTCCACTGGGGATTCGGAATGTGTACAGAATCCCGCTGCAGGCTATACCGCGAACTGACGGGAAAGTGGTAGATTCTCAGACCGTTGAATGTGGAAGATGGCACATATTTTACTTTTCTTTTTCTTTTTTTAAAGGTGACGTCACACACAGACGTCAACGCCGCGAGCAGAGGCTGTGAAATCGCAGCATTAATACGATCCTTATTTCACTGCGGTCATGAGTCGGTCATGTGTTTATGCTGAATTCAACGGTGAACAACGGTGCCTTGCTCTCTTAACTTTATCTCTCTTTACTTGCATCGTAATATCACAACCATCTACGCTGAAGCCTGAACAGCTGACACCGCGGCGACATTATTTACGGGTCAAACAGGTTCAAACAATTTCCCTTATCATTCCGGATAATGCCGTTAGTTGAATCAAACTCCTCCTCGCCATCCGTTAATCCCCAACAACAAATCCGATACCGCTCGCTGTCATTGCACATTTCAGGAAGAAAACAGCTCACGCTGGACCCATCGCGTGCGTTGGTTCTGATTCTGCCTCCTCTGTGCGGCAGTTCATCACTTTTGACATTCTCTGACCGGAAGCCCTAATTGTCTTTGTGCGCAGCTTTTCCCGATTGCGGTTTTTCGCAGTATCTTGCGCACGTGGATGCGTACTGTAAACCCGGGAGAGAGAGGGCGGGAAAAGCCAAAGAAAGGCCGGACGGAATGCGTGCCTCGTAAAAAGAAAACTGCCGATTGCTGTAGACTGGGAAAAATAAGACGTTGACGTGAATTACGGCACAACAGAGCAGCACTCGCAAGACAAATGATCCTTTGTGGGCCATTACCCTGGATCAAGTACATAACTGCTTAGGTAAATGCAGTCGCATGGATGCACGTGAACATACACCTTCAGACTAAGAGCAAATAAGACCTTGTCAACCTTACTGACCATTGGCGCATTTACCAATGACAACGGAGAAACGGACGGTCGCTTTGCACAAGGAAACTCTACGTGCAAGTGCCAAGCGTTCTTTTTTTAAAAACCCTTGTTAGAGCCAATTTATGATCACTGTACCTCCGGTAAACTACTACACTAATCCCAAGGGAGAGCAGTCAATTTAGATTTGTGAATATAGCCTATGTAATTTGGTACAACAATTATTTATGCCAGCCAATAAAAAAGCAATGTCATGCAACTGACATGTAAATTATAAGTTATGCTTGTGCTGTGCAAATTACTCACAACAGGTTTTTTGGGAAGGGCACCCCATAGCAGCGACTGAAGGACGAATATGGGGGTTCAGAACATTGGGGGGAGGGGTGCTGTGGGTGTAAAGAAGGGGGTGGGTTCACTGAAGCCCTCACTAAATTCAAGAGCATATCCACACAAGAACAAAAGCAAAAAAATTATGTGTGAAACTCTACGACGAATACTGGCTTAAAGAAAAACTTCCGTGCAAGAAATTGCATCATCAGCCAATAATAGGAGCCCAACAACCAGTTAGAAAGTCTTACCGTACAAAGTTCTGTGCACCTGTGCTCATTTTGACCAACAAATGACCATCTCACCGCAAAAAAAAGAGACCAGAGCTCATCCAATGGTCACTTAAACCACCACTAACTAGAGGGATGTCATCGCCCCAACTGCATTACGAGCACACACTTAGGCCTTTATTCCAAGTTGAAGACCCACACTTATAATTAGAGAAACTTACTTACCCAAGCAGCTTCTCCAAAGGGTGAGGACAAATCTCAACAAAGTACAAAAAAAAAGCTGGAATGATCAACTGTCACCCCACACAGGAACTTAAAAAACTCGGACTAAGGTTTCAAAGCCGCAAGCGTCGTCTTCTAAGACCACATAAAAAATGTGGGGTGGGACTTACACATAGTCTTACCCTACATAGTTTCACTATCCAATCATTGCTATCTACAAAGTACAAACTGCAAGTAAATACATATTCATTTTCAGTTCCCAGCGTTGATCAACAAATAGCCGCAAGGTAGGGAAAACAATGTCGTCAGTGGAAAATAATACGGGCTCAAAAAATAGTGTTTAAATCTAGTTTGCTTCCCTCCCGAGTAATTTATTTACCAGTCTTTTTATTGATAGAAGAGTAAACAAATGAGTTTACAGTCTGGACTGAATTAATATGGTACATTTACACCGTGTCATTTACATGTTGACAGGTATTCTACTATAAGATTGGTTGCACAGCTTTTCGGACCAAGACACAGAAAAGCAGCCTCCTGTTGACAGTCATGTCATGTGAGTGAAAAAAAAAATGTCTTTGCTATGTCCCTCATCAGGCAAAACAGGATTTTAAGCAAACTGGAGATCATGTCACCTAAATACAGAGCCACAGTTTAACAATGGACAGTAATTTTACTCCACCTGCAGTTCCATGAAATGGTCTTTGGATGTCCATTTAAAAAACAATTGTTATTACTAACCATAAAGAGCTAATATGTATTCCTTTTGAAAGTTAAATTGGAATTAAACAAAATCAAACGCTGGGCAATTCAACTGCTGTTACTAGTGGTGGGCTGCTTGTGAGAAACCTGCTAACTCTAGCAGAACAGAGATAAGGCAGCAGATCCAGCAGGGCTGGTCGCAAAAACGCACACTGCAAGACGACAAAGTGTGTGTGTGTGCGCGCGCGTGTGTGTGTCTGTGTCTGTGTCTGTGTCTGTGTGAGAGAGAGAGAGAGAGAGAGAGAGAGAGAGAGAGCTCATCGGGGGTAAAATCTCGGGTGCCAGAAAACTGCCCCTTGGATGCTAATTTAATCATACGCAGCTAGGATGACAGCAGATAGGGAGAATCCTCGCGTCAGAGCAGTGGCGTAGTCACACAAAAAAAAAAGAAACCTACTAGGGACGCATTACCATATTGTTCTGGAGCCGTAACTCTGACCATTGACCATAAACCACAAACCAGCTGGTGCAGAACCAGTGGGGACTAACTGTGGAGGAGGGGTGGGCAGACTAAGCAGGTCGAGAGGCTACACCAAGTAGGCTAGAGCACAGCTGATGGATCTGGCTAGCCTCCGCAAAATGAAGTAATCCACGACACGTTCGCCGTGTCCTTTCTGCTCGCGTCGGGATTGTAAAGGCTAAAGCGCGATCCATCAGCTGAGAGAGACCCCGCCTATAAACGCAGTCTGTTTTGGAAAAGAGGTTTTTGCCCTGGTTGGTTTTTGGATATGTCTACTGACACGATTGTAACAAATCGCCTGGTGCGTTCTGTTCAGTGCACAGAATTGCAACATATTACATCCGTTATTCCAGTAAACAAGCATCAATCCGACGGCGCCGTAGCGACCTGTTCCTTGTCTTCCTGTGTTTAGCACTTTTTAACAGGTTATAATTTAATTGTCCGTAGAAACACCGTTTGATTAGCCTATGTGCAGAAAATAAGCAGAAGAGGAAGAGGCTAAACGAAACGAAACACTGGCACAATATGCTATAATACACTGGCCGAGTATTTATCGCCATGCGCAAAGTGTGTTAGTTGAGTAGCGTTATAGGCTATCGATCTCGCCGATATTCCTACAATACTGCACTAGCTAGCTAAACTAGCATACATAGCTTGCATAGCGTCCAAAAGCAATCAGAAAGAGACACGATTGTTTTATTTAAACAAACTATACGAATCGCGTAAGCATACGAATTGCACTGACTTGTTTTCACAGTCACGTTAAAGCAAAACCGCGACATAAATAAATATACAGAAAGGAAATTAATTTACGACGACTTACCAAGGGCTGCATCTCCGACTGAACAGTCGGCACTTGAAATCGATCTATTTCTTCCATCATTTTGGCAGCGCGTGTCTGGTACTTCTAGTCACAGTTTTGTGGAAATATGACTATTAAATTAGTGTTTAATCCTGTACAGAGGCAGAGTCCAGTCTCTTTAGATTGTAAACAGTACACAGGATGCTCTCGCGTTCTGCCTCATCACAGCCAGTTAGCTTGTTCTCTGCCACGGACTGTCAGCGGTGACTCAACACCAACATCTCACTTCCGGGTCCGGGAGCACCCGTTTATTACCATTCCAGAGAAGGACGCCCCAGACGAATTTACTTATTCATGAAGCAACAACAACAACAATAATAATAATAATAATAATACTTATTATTATTATTATTATTATTATTATAACAATAACAATAACAACAACAATAATAATAATAATAATAATAATAATAATACATTATTATTATTGGCTATATTACGACTGGTATAACTATGACCACTAGCTAATACTATTACTAATATTACTACTCATAATAATAATAATAATAATAATAATCATATACATGGTTGGCATTATTATTATTATTATTATTATTATTGTTGTTGTTGTTGTTGTTGTTGTTGTTACTATTCATTTGATGTAATGAGATGCATGCTTGTCCACAACGTAATAGTGTACTGAACAAACGTATGGAAATTAAGTGCGTAAACTCTGTGCGGTGTGTTGACATGGTACTAGACCTCAATCATGTAGGCCTATTTTTCGGAAAGAAAGAAAGAAAGAAAGAAAGAAAGAAAGAAAGAAAGAAAGAAAGAAAGAAAGAAACTCAATTCTTTCTATCAATGTACGTGTTTCTTTACTGCTTTTAGGGGCGTGATTTTCATTTAACGCTCAGAAATCAAACGAATAAACCTTCCATCAGAAAAACAAGACGTTGCTATATTAACGCTGTGTGCAAGTATGCTTGTCTTTCTTATCATGGATTTAGGCTTCGAGTTTTGAACGTACCCTCCTACCCCGCGCACGCACTGCAACCTGCGCACACGACTCTACAGACAGCCCTGGTTGCCAGGGTAACCGTTGTACACAATCGCATAGCTTAGCTGTAGCGACTGCGTCTCATTCCTTCAAACTATCCTGCACTAAATCGAGTTTAATGTTTCGAGAAAACGTTACATGTGGCTACTGTAGCTAACCGAATAGCCTCTAAAACCAGTGGAAGACGCCTTTTTTTCTTTTTTTTCTTTGATTCGGAACAGTGTTCCCTGGGGTTACTTTGAAACCATGCCAGCACAATTGAAAGCTGCAAATGTGAAATCTAAACAGGTAAACGATGCTTTATTCAACTGAACTCTTTGCTCAAGACAACTTGACCAGGTTTATAAAAATGTACATGTCATGTTAATGAACGGTAAAGTGACATTAAACGGTTGATGAGCGACGTGACGCATAGCGTGCTCACTCAGCTATCTACAACCTAAAGGTTTGTTGTTGCAAGTCACTTCGGGTCACAGCAAAAGGACAACAGTTACTTGAAGTGAAGTAAAATGCTCTAATGTTCATTACCTGTGTTGCAATATTTTTTCCACCAAA